>NW_027309889.1:300000-427500 GCF_047496795.1 Chiloscyllium punctatum | reverse complement strand
AAATGTTATGATCGCTGCTTCCAACGGCTTGCTTCAATTTAAGATCCCTTATCTAGTCTGCCTCTTCGCACAACAATAAATCCAGTATTGCCTGTTCCCTCATGGATTGCACCACAAGCTACTCAAAAAAAAATCTTGTAGACATTTCATGAATTTCTTTTCTTACAATCCACTATCAACCTGATTTTCCCAGTTCCCCTGAATATTGACATCGCCCATGATCACTGCAACCTTGCTTTTCCTACACACCTTTCCTATCTCCTGATATATCTGATGGCCCACCGCCTCACTACTGTTTGGAGGCCTGTATAAGACACCAACTGTCGTTGCTTTAACATTGTGCTTCCTCAATTTTACATATGCAGATGCTACACCATCTGACCCTATGTTATTTCTTGCTATTGATTTAATTTCATTTCTTACCGATAAGGCAACCCCACCTCATCAGCCCACCAGTGTATCTTTTGGATAGGGTGGATATCCTGGAATATTTAGCTCCCAATCCTGATCCCCTTGCAGCTATATCTCCGTGATGCCCATCACGCCATACCTGCCATTGTCGATCTGGGTCACGAATTCATTTACCCTATTCCTCATACTGCATGCATTCAGATATAATGCTGCCAGTCCCGTATTAACCATCTCTCTTCTCATTGTCATTCATATTCCAGTGTGCTTGAAGTTTGTTTGTTAATCATTTCTCGATACTCTATCCTATTTATGTCTGTGATGGAGATGTTAATAATCTACCCTGAATTCTGCACTCTTACCTCCTCTTTTAATTCAGGTTTCTAATTACCCCTATAACTGATTCCCGTTCCCCCACTCCTATTCCATGTACATCTCTGTCTATCGTCCGAGTTAAGCGATTCATTCGGACTCTGGTCCCAACATGGACCTGATAAAGGCTGTCCCATCAGAACAGGTCCTTTCTTCCCCAGAAATGATATGCGTTTATTCAACACCAAATACAGGGACAAAATGATTTTGTCGACAAACCAAAATATGAAATGTACAAAGAGATAAGATTGTTCAAATACCCTCATGATATCGAGCTGTATGAAGTGAAATGTGGATTACTAAACCATGGAAGTGGGGTGCAAACCTTTTCAGTCATTACTTGACCCATAGCTGAGATGCTGATTTCCCCTCTGACAGTGATCCCCCTCACTGAGATTCTCTGGCTCAGTCACTCGCACAGATTCTCAGGGGGTTATCAGTTCCTGCTACCATTGGCACAGTCTATTTAAATTAATCCACCTTCTCTCTGGAGCCAGTCAATTGGTCTATTGGTTTCTGTTTAGCTGTCAGCCACTCAACTCTGTGATATTATAGGAGATAAATGATCTGGGATCATAACCAGAATCAGCATGGTGCTCACAGGGCATGGCTCCCAAACAAAGAGCTTTTGGTTCAGGGGAAATGTTTAAATAAAGCTTCCATCTTCTGTCTATGTCTCCTCATGCTGTCTCCTGATCTACCGAATTTCATCCCCATTTCACACCCCTTCATTTCTCAATCACTCTGTCATTCCGTTTTCTCTCCTCTCTGTTCATCTCCCTTCACATTCTTTCTTTCTATTTCATTCTCTCTCTCTCTCTCTCTCTCTCCAATAACTCTCTCTGCTTTCTGATTGCATAGTTGGAGAGCTCGTGAATGTACGAAGGACTGAATGGCTTCCGTCTGTGCTCTATTAATTCTGTGGTGCTCTGACCCACAATAAAAATATTAGGTGCCTGTGGAGACAAGCTGATTCAGTGAAGGACACAGGTCACAATCATCCATTATCTCTTTCTGTTCTCTGGTATACAGCGACTTCGAAATATCTATTCAAATAAAATAGATTGAAATTCGAACAGTCGAGAGGACGTTCGCCAGATGATATTGCAATCAGGATTTAATAACCAGTTGCCACATACAAAATGTGGATTTGCCTGATAGCTACTCCTCCCAATTAACACTCCCTAGCTCCTGCCTGATACTGACATAACTTACCTTACTCCAATTCCATAGCTTCTCAAAAGATCCTGACTTATCCATGTTCCTCGCTATCTTAAAACTGAAGGAGTTTCCAAAATGATTCCACAATGCTGTCCCCCTGAAATGTCAGTCAACTGTCCAGGCTCATTAGCCAATACGAGGTCCAGTATGGCCCTTCCTGTAGTGGGCTACCCACATACCGATTCAATTAACCCGCTTGGATGCACCAAATTCTGCCCCGTCGAAGCCACTTGCTCTAAGGGAGTCCCAGTTAATATTGGGGATTTTGAAGTCACTCAAAATGACAACTCTGTTTTCATTACACCTTTCCATAACTGGTCCACACATTTGTTCTCAAAGTCTCGGTGGCTGTTGAACGGACTATAGTATAATCCGAACACAGCAATTGCATCAATCTTATTTTTGTGCTCTCCTCATATTGCCTCAGTGGATGCGCCCTCCAGTACTACCTCTCTGAGTGCAAATGCAACATGATCCCTGATTAGTAATACTTCTCCTCCACCTCTTTTACCTTCCTTTATATCTCACCTAAAACAACAATACCCGGAAATGTTGAACGCCCAGTCCTGTCCCTCTCCAAACTAAATGCCTGTAATAGCTGCAACATCATGGTCCCACGTATTGAATCAGGCTGGAAGCTCATCTGCCTTATCCATAATAATCATTGCGTTGACATAAACACACTTCAGCCCAATGTCATCAGATCCTGAGTCGATAGGACATACACAAGAAGGACGGGATGGACCTTAATTGGCAGCAATCTCCGATATGTGGATGATTGGGATTTGCAGGTCGGTAGGATGTTCGCAAGAAGGACGGGATGGACCTGAACTGGCAGCAATCTCCTGGCAGGCAGGTTTGCTGTTGTCAAACAGGAGGGTTTAAACTAGTGTGGTCGTTGGGGGAGGGGGGAACAGTGGGAACCAGAGCTGTCGGTCCACAAGTACACGACTGAGGCGGGGTTGGTGACTAATCCCAGTACAGCTAAGACCAACAACAAACAGACAGAGGTTACTGAACACAATGAGCCTGGCAGTCTGAAGTACACTGATTATAATGTGAGGAGTATGACAGGTAAGACGGGTGAAATTGGAGCTTGGGTGAGTATATATCACTGCTATGTCAATATTATAGATATTTGTTTGAGAGAGGGACTCGGGAATCCCAATGATACACATATCGGAAGTTCTGCCTCCTCTACCAGTTCTTTGCCCATGTATTTAACTCTACCTCCATCCTATTCCTCACCTCATTGGCGCATTGAATAATCTTGTCGCATGAAAATGTACATATCATTTCAGCACAACTCCGGCAATTACTTTTTCTTTAAAATGGACAGACTTGACAATAAATACTTAAGAGTGAGTTCATTAACTGGGAAAGAGGAGTCCTCTGAATTAGTCCAGTGATGACAGGATCTGATATCCATCACCTCCACCAAACCTGCTTGACAACGAACTCCATTTTTTCAGAGCGGCGGGGAGAGGAGGAAGAGTGAAACGAGGGCTGCTGGGAAGGTTAGGGCTTAATTTATATCTGGGCTGTTGTTATACCGAGATACTACACGTATATCTCCCTAACGCCCCCCTCCACTAACCAGAAGAAAACGATCCTGTAAGGTAAGGCTTTTATATCTTATCCATCTTTTTCATTTATTTAAGTGCATTGTTTGGTTTTAGTTAGTTCATATAAAGGTAAGCTTACAATGGCAGGGGACCTCAGACGCGTGCCATGTGATTATTGCTTGATGTGGGAGCTTAGGAATGTGTCTGTCGTTCCTGACTCTTACACTTGCAGGAAATGTGTCCAGCTGCAGCTGTTGTATGACCGCATGATGGCTCTGGAGCTGCTGATGGACTCACTGTGGAGCATCCGCGATGCTGAGGAGGGAGTGGATAGCACATTTCGTGAACTGGTCACATCGCAGGTTAGGATTGCTGAGCGAGACAGTGAATGTCTCCAGCTACCACATGATGCAGAAATAACACATCCCCCGACCCACCATCGTTATTGTATTTAGCTAGTGCTGAATTTGTTTTTTTAAATTTTTAAATGTTTTTATATCTCTACTTATGCAACTTGTAACCAATAGATGAACAAAATTCAATTTAAGACAGATTCATATTTCGCAGAGTCCCAATTAGCCAATCAAATCACATCCTTCCTTGTCAAACTTGCACATTCTCATCTGAAAGAATTCTGCCAGACTTGTCAGCGAGACCTCTCCTTGACGAAGTCATGCTGACTCAGCCCTATTTTACGATGCACCTGCAAGTCCTACATTACAATGGCCCTGTTCTGCAGCGAAATATCCCAGGCCAAGCCATCTCCAGCTGCTTCATCAATGTCCTTCCCTCCATCATAAGTTCAAAGGTGGGAATGTACAATGACAAATGTGCAATTAATACCACCCACAACTCCCCAGTTTAAGTTTAACTTAGCACAATCCATTAGAGATTGGGCAACTTTGGATTTAGTCATAGCAATGAGAAAGTCCAATTGCTAGGCCCTAAGGGATCCTTCCATATCTGCAACAAATTCACCTGAACCTCCACACATATCATTTACTGCATCCGCTGCACCTGATGTGGCCTTTTCTATATTGGGGAGACAGGCCGCCTACTTGAGGAACGTTTCAGAGAACACCTCTGTGACACCCGGACCAACCAACCCAACCACCCCGTAGCTCAACAGTTCAACTACCCCTCCCACTCCACCAAGGACATGCAGGTCCTTGGACCCCTCCATCGCCAGACCATAGCAACACAACGGCTGGAGGAAGAGCACCTCATCTTCCACCTACGAACCCTCCAACCACAAGGGATGAACTCAGATTTCTCCAGTTTCCTCATTTCCCCTCACCCCACCTTGTTTTAGTCCCAACCCTCGAACTCAGCACCACCTTCCTAACCTGCAATCTTCTTCCTGATATCTCCGCCCCCACCCCCACTCTGGCCTATCACCCTCACCTTAACCTCCTTCCACCAATCGCATTTCCAACGCCCCTCCCCCAAGTCACTCCTCCCTACCTTTTATCTTAGCCTGCTTGACACACTTTGCTCATTCCTGAAGGACGTATGCCCGAAACATCGATTCTCCTGCTCCTTGGATGCTGCCTGACCTTCTGCGCTTTTTCAGCAACACATTTTCATCCTAAATTATTCACAAGGTTTATAAATAAAACATGCAAAACTGGCAGTGCGTACGTAAAAGGAGAGTGCAGCTCTGTGTTCAAAATGCTACTTCAGGCTCCCTCAGAAATGACCTTTCTACACCACTCTGTACATTCCCCAAAATAAGAACAACAAGAGATTGTCCCACTATTTCCATCGCTGTGAGCATCATGTGGGGAGGAATACAATCTCCAAGGTTACACAGCATCCTGGCTTGAATCAATATCATTGTCCCTTCACTGTCACTTGTTTAGAATTCTGTGGCTCTCTTTGAAACATATCAGTTAGTGTCCCTGCACCATGAGGATCACTGGGGTTCACCACCATATTCTGAATGGAAATTAAACATAGGAAATAAATGCTGGTCTTGTTAACGGAATTCACCTTACAAGAACAACTGACAGGAATCTGCTCAATTAACGGCATCCATTCTAACCTGTCTGATTTCTAACGCCGTTTTAATGAGGCTTTTACTTTGACCTAAGCATCTGATCGTTCTGTAACTCCATGAAACTTCCACGAGTGCTTTCGCAGTGCTGATTAAAAATCACATTTGCAAGTTGTGCTCATCATTCTGAAAGGGAGAGCCTTTTTGCACTTGAGAATGCTTTCATTATTTGTCAGTATCTAAAGGCAATAGCTACAAAGAAACTAAGATCAGGAGTAAGTGATTGGACAACTTGAACCAAGTCTGCCATGTAATAAGATCATGGATGATCTGATTGTGGCTATGCCCTATAACTTTAATTCATAATTCATAGCCGATAAACTGTCTGACTGTGTCTTAGAATATTCATTGTCTTACGTTTCATCACTCTCTGGGAGGGATGTTCCCACAGACGCAGAACCCTTTGAGATGGTTAAAACAATCACAAACTCCTTCACTGGGATATTCTCCAGTTTCCAGGAGTCCATCCATTTCTGGAAATCTCTCGCACAAATTGAAATATTGTTTCAGCATTCAACTTGAATAGACTACTCAGAATATTATGGGTTTAAAAGGGATCATGCGTCATTTGCCTAAACCCTAACTGATCCAAAGCCAATCTGACAACGTTCTTTCAGAGATAAATGCTCCTCACAGGAATCAGTTGAGTGAATCTTCTCTGGACTGCTTTTCATGTCATTGGGCCCTCAGCTCTCCTAATGTGGTCTCACATACCCTACAAAAGTGTAGGATATCTTCCCTACTCCTGAATGTATTCTCTTTCAAAAGGTTTGAAAATTTATATCGCCTCCCTATGATGTGCACGCAACGTGTTTTTTTTTGTTATCCAGGTGTCTGATTCCTCTGTGCCTCAGCTTTGCAATCTCTCCATTGGATTAATGCACCGTTTTTCATTCAAATCACCAATCTATTCAAACACAGACACATGTTTCCTGCTATGCCCCATATACCAATATATCATTCACTTGACCCACTTCGAACTCTCTATAATATAATGAAGTGGAGGTCAACATCCATCTGATAATTAAAAGCAATGCACCCAGCGAAGAGAGTGTGACAAGTGATGTAACCCACTTCCTTTTTGACAACCCAGTTTGTTATAAAGGAATGGTTCAATGAAATGGAATCCTTTCACGCATTTTGTAATTAACAAGTACTATTTGATTGTCTAAGGGTGACACCGTGGCTCAGGGGCTAGCACTGCTGCCTCATAGTGCCAAAGACCCAGGCTTGATTCCAACCTCGGGCAACTGTCTATGTGTAGTTATCACATTCTACTCGTGTCTGCGTGGGGTCAAACACGTGCTCCTGTTTCCTCTCACAATCAATGATGTGCAGGTTACTTGAATTGGGCATGCCAAATTGCCCATAGTATTCACGGATGTGGAGGTTAGGTGCGTTAGTCAGGGGTAAATATAGTCAATAGTGTAGAGGATTGCATCTGAGTGGTTTACTCTTTGGAGGGCCTGTTCGTCCGAAGGGCCTGTTTCCCTACTCTATGTATTCTATGATTCTAACTTGAACAGTGAACAAATCACTAACAAACTGAACGAGCAGTCTGTAACTAATTACGTTTTCCGGAAAAAAAAACAAGATTTTCATGATATGCAGTTTCATTAATGCGGATTCCACTCATAAATCCAGTAGTACTAAGAGTAAAATTAAAACTTAGTTTCTCAAAGTTCATCCAGAATGGAATCTCTTGAAATTTCTGTATCTTATTCCGTCGTCTTTCTCTGCCTGAAATGCCTTCTCAGTTGTTTTCTGGTTTCAAGAATATTTGCTCAGCGTGTTGTGTACCTTTATTGATGGATAGAGGTTTTTAGGCAGGGCATGGAGATTTTTTGTGAGACCCCAATATTTCTTTCACAGATGACACTTCCCTGTCATCGTTTTTTTCAGCTAGCAGTGGACTCCCCCCCTCTGTCCAATTGCCTCTCTGTTATATATATCTCCTTGACACAATAAATTCTTAGTATATGATTAGTTTCATACTGTTAACGCAAAAATGGTTCCTAATCTCCAAGTGCCGTTTGAAGTTAATTGGCAGCATTTGAACTGTTGCCTGGATAAAAATGCTGCTTGGGCCTGCTAACTGAACAGGTTTGATCCATTCTTTCAATTTGGGCACCTGTAAACTGCTTACCACAGACATTTGTTCTTCTGTTGAATCACCAAAAAGCACCTTACCTTGTTAAAAGTCATCATGGTATTGCCAAAAATTTTGCAAGTTCGCCGCTTTCACTAACCAATAGACTGATATGCACACTGATACCTCCACCTCTATAATAATAGCCCGATCAAAAAATCCTGATGAAGATTTTTTTTAAAACTCTTATTTCAAAACCAGGCAGCTGTCGAATCTTCTCGATATTCCTTTCTTATTATTGGGGATTCTGCTTCCCAGGTCTTTGGTTGATAAAGGTCCCTGTCAGATTAGATTAGATTACTTACAGTATGGAAACAGGCCCTTCGGCCCAACAAGTCCACACCGCCCCGCCGAAGCGAAACTCACCCATACCCCTACATTTACCCCAGCACCTAACACCTGACCTGCACATCTTTGGACTATGGGAGGAAACCCACGCAGACACGGGGAGAATATGCAAACTCCACACAGTCAGTCGCCTGAGGCGGGAATTGAACCCAGGTCTCTGGCGCTGTGAGGCAGCAGTGCTAACCACTGTGCCACCGTGCCGCCCTTGAGAGCAGATCTTTCTGCTGCCAGGCTGGACTTGTTAGCGGCTTGCTGCTCTTTGCAGCTCTGGCCAACTGTTCAAAATGTTTGATATTTATACCTTCAAAAATTGGATTGTTTTATTGGTTTTATTATTGTACAAACACTAAATACAAACTTGATTAGCATTTGGCGTCTTGGCACATTATTTAAACTGATTGGCTGAATTTAAATTTGAATTTGTTTCATAGCAACCCAGATAATGCTAGCTGTTTGACCAAATATTACATTTTTAATTTTTCCACTACTCTGGCCAGCCTTTCAAATCTCTTGAAGGTATATACACTTAAAGATTCATAACACTATCCACCCTATCTAACCCTCTGATTATCTTTTCTAGATCAATTCAGACAGCTCTCATCCTTCTTCTCTCGAATGAAAACAGCGACAACTACCTCAGACTTTCCTTATAAGACCTTCTCTCAAAAACAGGCAACATCCTTGTAAATCTCTTTTGCACCCTTTCCAAACGTTCCACGTCCTTCCTGTAATGTAGCAAGCAGAAATATACAGTACTCCAAGTGCGGCCACATCGGAGTTTTGTGCCCCTGCAGTATGATCATGTGGCTCCAAAATTCTATCCCTCTTCCAATAAAAGCTAACATACTCTACGCCTTCTTAACAAGCCTATTAAACAGATTGGCAACTTTCAGTGATCTACGTACATTGACACCGAGATCTCTCTGCTCGTGGACACTGCCAAGAATCTTACCATTGGCCCAGTACTCTTTATTCATTTTGCTACTTCCAAAATGAATCACCTCACACTCTTGCACATTAACCTGAAGTTGCCACCTCTCAGCCCAGCTCTGTAGCTTATCTATGTCCCTCTGTAACCTGCAACATCGTTCAGCACTATCCACACTTCACCAACCTTAGTATCATCATTAAATTTACTACCACATCATTTTATGCCCTCATCTAGGTAATTTATTAAAATGACAAACAGCAGTAATCCCAACAAGGTCCTCTGTAGGAACTATAGTTTTTAGTGTAGTCTGTGAAAACAGAAAACATTGCTTTTGTGCCTTTGCCATTTTTGAGTTTTTCATCGTTATTTTGTCAGTTTCATCCTGCAAAGAGCCATCACTTAGTTTCACTCTGCGATTCTTTTTTATGTACTAGTGAAAGCTACAGGTATCAGTATTTATATTTCCGTTCATTTCTTGTCATAGCTTCTTTTAATGTTGTGTGTTAACCCTTTGCTGATTTTTTTTTGTTTGTTTTCATCAATTCACAGGAAGTGGGTATTGTTGCGTAGGCCAGCATTTATTGCTCATCCTTGATTTCCCAGAGGGCAGTTAGGAGTTATCTACATTGATGTGGGTCCGGAGTCACATATCGGTCAGACCAGGTAAGGATGGCAGTTTCCTTCCACATAGGACATTAGTGAAACAGGTGAGCTTCTTCTGACAATCTACTCATGTTCACCATCAGTTTGGTAAAAACAATGACTGCAGATGCTGAAAAATACATACTGGATTAGTGGTGCTGGAAGAGCCCAGCAGTTCAGGCAGCATCCAACGAGCAGCGAAATCGACGTTTCGGGCAAAAGCCCTTCATCAGGAATAAAGGCAGCGAGCCTGAAGCATGGAGAGATAAGCTAGAGGAGGGTGGGGGTGGGGAGAGAGTAGCATAGAGTATAAAGGGTGAGTGGGGGAACGAGATGAAGGTGATAGGTCAAGGAGGAGAGGGTGGAGCGGATAGGTGGAAACGAAGATAGGCAGGTCGGACTAGTCAAGGAGACAGTAAGTGAGCTGGAAGTTTGAAATTAGGATGAGGTGGGGGAAGGGGAAATGAGGAAACTGTTGAAGTCCACATTGATGCCCTGGGGTTGAAGTGTTCCGAGGTGGAAGATGAGGCGTTCTTCCTCCAGGCGTCTGGTGGTGAAGGAGGCCCAGGACCTCCATGTCCTCGGCAGAGTGGGAGGGGGAGTTGAAATGTTGGGCCACGGGGCGGTTTGGTTGATTGGTGCGGGTGTCTCGGAGATGTTCCCTAAATCGCTCTGCTAGGAGGCGCACAGTCTCCCCAATGTAGAGGAGACCACATCGGGAGCAACGGATACAATAAATGATATTAGTGGATGTGCAGGTGAAACTTTGATGGATGTGGAAGGCTCCTTTAGGGCCTTGGATAGAGGTGAGTGAGGAGGTGTGGGCACAGGTTTTACAGTTCCTGCGGTGGCAGGGGTAAGTGCCAGAATGGGAGGGTGGGTCGTAGGGGGGTGTGGACCTGACCAGGTAGTCACGGAGGGAACGGTCTTTGTGGAAGGTGGAAAGGAGTGGGGAAGAAAACATATCCCTGGTGGTGGGGTCTTTTGGAGGTGGCGGAAATGTCGGTGGATGATTTGGTTGATGCGAAGGTTTGTAGGGTGGAAGGTGAGCACCAGGGGCGTTCTGTCCTTGTTACGGTTGGAGGGGTGGGGTCTGAGGGCGGAGGTGCGGGATGTGGACGAGATGCGTTGGAGGGCATCTTTAACCACGTGGGAAGGGAAATTGCGGTCTCTAAAGAAGGAGGCCATCTGGTGTGTCCTATGGTGGAACTGGTCCTCCTGGGAGCAGATACGGCGGAGGCGGAGAAATTGGGAATACGGGATGGCATTTTTGCAAGAGATAGGGTGGGAGGAGGTGTAATCCAGGTAGCTATGGGAGTCAGTGGGTTTGTAAAAAATGTCAGTGTCAAGTCGGTCGTCATTAGTGGAGATGGAGAGGTCCAGGAAGGGGAGGGAGGTGTCAGAGATGGTCCAGGTAAATTTAAGGTCAGGGTGGAATGTGTTGGTGAAATTGATGAATTGCTCAACCTCCTCCCGGGAGCACGAGGTGGCGCCAATGCAGTAATCAATGTAGCGGAGGAAGAGGTGGGGAGTGGTGCCGGTGTAATTACGGAAGATCAACTGTTCTACGTAGCCAACAAAGAGACAGGCATAGCTGGGGCCTGGACTATCTCTGACACCTCGCTCCCCTTCCTGGACCTCTCCATCTCCATTAGTGACGACCGACTTGACACTGACATTTTTTACAAACCCACTGACTCCCACAGCTACCTGGATTACACCTCCTCCCACTCTATCTCTTGCAAAAATGCCATCCCGCATTCCTAATTTCTCCGCCTCCGCCGTATCTGCTCCCAGGAGGACCAGTTCCACCATAGGACACACCAGATGGCCTCCTTCTTTAGAGATCGCCATTTCCCTTCCCACGTGGTTAAAGATGCCCTCCAACGCATCTCGTCCACATCCCGCACCTCCGCCCTCAGACCCCACCCCTCCAACCGTAACAAGGACAGAACGCCCCTGGTGCTCACCTTCCACCCTACAAACCTTCGCATCAACCAAATCATCCACCGACATTTCCGCCACCTCCAAAAGACCCCACCACCAGGGATATGTTTCCCTCCCCACCCCTTTCCGCCTTCCACAAAGACCGTTCCCTCCGTGACTACCTGGTCAAGTCCACACCACCCTACGACCCACCCTCCCATTCTGGCACTTACCCCTGCCACCGCAGGAACTGTAAAACCTGTGCCCACACCTCCTCACTCACCTCTATCCAAGGCCCTAAAGGAGCCTTCCACATCCATCAAAGTTTCACCTGCACATCCACTAATATCATTTATTGTATCCGTTGCTCCCGATGTGGTCTCCTCTACATTGGGGAGACTGGGCGCCTCCTAGCAGAGCGATTGAGGGAACATCTCCGAGACACCCGCACCAATCAACCAAACCGCCCCGTGGCCCAACATTTCAACTCCCCCTCCCACTCTGCCGAGGACATGGAGGTCCTGGGCCTCCTTCACCGCCGCTCCCTCACCACCAGACGCCTGGAGGAAGAACGCCTCATCTTCCGCCTCGGAACACTTCAACCCCAGGGCATCAATGTGGACTTCAACAGTTTCCTCATTTCCCCTTCCCCCACCTCATCCTAGTTTCAAACTTCCAGCTCACTTACTGTCTCCTTGACTTGTCCGACCTGACTATCTTCTTTTCCACCTATCCGCTCCACCCTCTCCTCCTTGACCTATCACCTTCATCTCCTCCCCCACTCACCCATTGTACTCTATGCTACTCTCTCCCCACCCCACCCTCCTCTAGCTTATCTCTCCATGCTTCGGGCTCAGTGCCTTTATTCCTGATGAAGGGCTTTTGCCCGAAACGTCGATTTCGCTGGTCGTTGGATGCTGCCTGAACGGCTGTGCTCTTCCAGCACCACTAATGCAGTACTCACCATCAGTTTGTTAATCCCAAATTTGAATTCAAATTCCACCATCTGCCATGGCAGGATTCGACCCCAGCTCACCAGAACATTGTCTGGGTCTCTCGATGAGCAGTTTAGCTGTAATGCACTAGGCCACCGCCTTACCCAATCTCCCGGAGCATGACTAACTTGTGCAGTATGATTTGCCCTAGTTTTTGCCCTCATGTTGTCGTTGAATTCCTTATCAAGACATGGATACATTTTCTCTGTCATGCAATTCCTCTTCTCTCACAAATATACTTTAATTGAGAGGCATTTAGTATCCCCTTAAGTATTTGCCAAATTTCTTCATCTGTCCTGCCTTTGACTGTTCCCCCACACCCCACCAACACCTTCCTTAGGCCACTGTAAGTATCATTACCCTACACTAAGGCTCTCGTATGTGACTCTGTCCTCACTCTTTCAATCTAAATTTGAAACTACAGCATGTTGTGGTCATTCTTTTCAAGAGGATCCTTTCCTGCAAGATCGTTTTTCATTCCTTGCTTATATCAAAACTAAAGTACCCTGCTCTCTGGTTGGTTCCACGACATGTGTTCTTAGAAACTATCCTTCATATACTCTACGATTTGTTCTTGGAGCCTACCCTTTGCCAAGTTGATTAATTGATTCAATATGCACGTGTATCCCACCGTTGTTATCTTGTCACGAACCTTCATCATTTCCGACCTCAGAAGTATTTTAGGGAGACGGTGGCTGAAAATTACTCTTCCAAAGAGGTTTCTTCAGTTGCTTTTTATTTGCACCTGGACTGATTTTAATTTTGCTCCCTAGTGCCAATATCATTTCTTAATATAGCCTTGATATCATCCTTAACCAACACACCAATTCCACCTCCTTTACCTTCATGTCTATCCTTTCGGAATACGGAGTACCCATGGGCAGTTCACTGTCCAGTCCTGATCTTCCTGTAACCATGTTACAATCATCCTTACCAGGCCATACCCATTTATGTCTGTATCTACTGCCAGCTCAGAAATTTTATTCGAAATACTGTGTGCTTTTAGGCCTAAGGATTTTAAATAAGATTGTTTCGATTTATTTTTCCCCTTTAATAGTTTCTTGAGTACGAGCTCCTTGATCTCACACACCGCACTCCTTCACGAACCCCATACATTCCATCTTCATTTATTAATCGTTGACATACATCTCGATCATTTATTCCAATCTCCAACTAACATTTTGGACTGATTTGATTCCTTCTCGCAGCATCGTCATGAGACTCACCTCTACATTCTGCTCCGTTGCTGACCTGCTGCTTTGTTTCCCAGCCTCCTGGTTTATTAGTTTATATCCACCCAATTTGCACGAGAAAACCTCCCCACTAGGATGTTGGTGCTCTTCCAGTTAAGATACAATCTCTCCATTTCTTAAAGCCCCCACCTGTCGTGGAAGAGGGCCCAATGATCCAGAAATCTGAAATCATCGCCCCTGAAGTAGCTCTTTTACCATATGTTAATCGTTACCTAATCCTTACCTCTTTTACACCAGGCATTGGGTGTAATTCAGACATTACAGAGAATTGTTTTCTCTCTCTCTCTCACACACACACACACACACACACACACACACACCCTTCATTACTTTGAAGAAGAATACCTGGAACCTTATAAATAATCAGAATGATAAGTGGAATGAAGAAATTAGTTAAAGGTAGGATGTGAGAAATTAGAGTAATGAACTTACTCCTGATTGATCAGAACAGACTAGGATGTGAACTTATTGCAGTGATCAAAATTATGGCAAAAAAACAGGGTAAAATAAGAATACTTCATTTCTCTTAGCTGGCATTACATCATCCCAGTTTCAAGATCATCGGCACAAGACGTTGGAGTGAGATAAGTCAAAAGCTCTTTATTGAGAGAGTTGTTAGGATTTGGAATGCCCTACCTGGGAGATTTGTGAATGAAGACTCAAGAGGGAAATGGATATATAATTTAACCTTCCCAAATTAAAGGGCAACAGTGATAGAGGTGGCAAATGGGAGGATTTGGGAGACACTTCCTCAGCTGATGCATACACACTGTTCCAATAGCCTCATTGTGTACATTAAAGTTCTGTTCTCTATCAGGTACAGATGCAAGTCAAAGCCAGTATCAGATTATTTCCAGCTGTAAATGTTGGCAAATATCTGATCATTTTGCTGTAGCATAACCATTTATAATGCAAGTATTGCAAGTTCAGCTTCCTGATGAAGTCTAATTAGTACTCAGCACACGAATATTTTAAATTTTGTATCCCAACAAATAAAACAAATATTTCCTTTGCTTTGCCACAATACTCTTTCGAAAATGTCTGACTGTTTACTCACACGGATGTATGTTGTTCATTCTTTTTCACATTTCACATTAAATACCATTCATTCTGAAAATTGCAAGGTTTCAAATTGTTGTTCACTTCAATTTAATAACATAAATCATTTATTTAATCTAATATTCTCTGAATTATTGTCATTTTTCAATTGTTGGAAAATAACTGAAGCTCGCACATTTGGTGAGAAATTAAACTGATCGATTATGCATAAATATGTAAGAACGCAATTTCTATATTACTGTTCAATAGTTTTCTCACTCGAAAAATACAATCATTCAGAAGCCAACGACTTTCCAAATGTTGGAGCAACGATGTATTCATTTAAATACTGACAATGAGTGTGCAATTGCAGCGAGTTTTGAGAAGATTTTTAGCTCAGGTTGAAATTTTGGATGTAGGCTTCTTCGCTGAGCTGGGAGGTTCATTTCGAGATGTTTTACCATCTTCATCTTCAGTGGGCCTCAGGGGAACCAACGCTGAAACTTCCTGCTTTCTATTTATATGTTTGAGTTTCTTTGGGTTTGTGATGTCATTTCCTGTGGTGATGTTATTTCCTGCGGTGAAGTCACGTCCTGTTCCTTTTCTCAGGGGTGATGGCTGAGGTCTAACTCGGTGTGTTTGTTGATAGAGTTCAAGTTGAAATGCAATGCTTCTCGGAATCCTCGTGCGTGCCTCTATTTGGTTTGTCCTAGGAGGGATGTGTTGCCCCAGTTGAAGTGGTGTCCTTCCTCATCCGTATGTGAGAATACTAGTGAGAGAGGATGATGTATTTTTGTGGTTACATGATGTTCATGTATGCAAAAGCATGTAATTGTGATCACCACTATAGTCAGATAACATGTTCTTTGTTCGGTATTAAATAAAATATACAATCTTTATTTTTGTATCATAAAATGTTGGCAGGAAAGTATATTTTAGTTCCATAAATATAACATCAACCTAATTATTTTCAGAGGTGATGCAATTATTGTTTGGTTAAATAATGATATTTCACACTTTTGTGAATCACAGTTCACGATCATAGCAAATATCTGATTTTATCAGATCAGATTGCAATCATAACCTACATTGAAAAAAGACTTTAAAAGATTTGAATTCATGCACAGCTGCCTGTGATACTGGGTAAGACATTTGTCTGCTCTTAAATGAATCCAGAGAGCTTCCACCTGGGTCAGGGCAGTCATTCAAACATTATTTCACAACAAATTATTTCGACTCCATCTTCGGTCTGAGCCTTGACTGGGGGCAGATGAATGGACATGGAGTCTCAGAATCACATCGCACAAGTTACTTATGGTGATTATATCTGGCCTGCCTCCCAGACTCCAAGCATCTGCTATCTGGACCAGACACTGGGTAAAGACAAGTTGACAGTATTCTGCAGCACATTGTGTCTCGCAAAGAAAGCTCCAAACCCGTGTCCAATAAATGTCACCTTCACATTCACCAGTATACAAATAAAATTGTACATCTCTGTTGATGGACAAAAAAATAATACATGGGTCAACCAACAAAATCTATCTGAAGAAAACAGCAGCAAATGACAAGTCCAGAATCACCTTAATAACAGAACTTGACAGATTCTGTCTGGTGTAGGTCATCACACACATGTTGTACTGGTACTCAGGTGACTGTAAAAATGCACCCCAGAAGTGGACGCCTTGGCCCAAGGCCCCTACAGAGCTTCCTGATCTCACACACATCACTCCCTCACACATTCAACAATTGAAAAGAATCCACATGCTGAGTGAAACATAGAACAGTACAGTGTAGACCCTTTGGCCTTGACATCCTGCCGACTCTTTATCCTACTCTAACATCAGACTAACCTACATACCCTTCATTATACTATCATTCAATTGCCTATCCAATCGTCTCTTAATATATCCCCAATGCAGCTGACTCTACTACAGTTGCCAGCAGTACATTCCAACCATCCACCATTCTCTATGAAAGGAACCTACCTCTGACATCTCCATTCAACCTTCCTCCACTTACCTTTAGGTTTTTCGCCCTTGTGATAGATATTTGCATCATGGGAAAAAGTATCTCGCTATCCACTCTATCTTTGCCTCTCGTCATCTTATAAACCTCTATCAAGTCATCTCTCATACTTCTTTGTATTCATCAAATGCAACTTTCCAGAACTAAGTAATGGAGAAAGTGAGAACTGCAGATCCTGATGAACTGCTGATTCCCAAAGCTTTGACTCTCCTGTTCCTCAGATGCTGCCCCAATGGCTGTGCTTTGCCAGCACCACACGTTTCGACTCTGATCCCCAGTACCTGCAGTTCTCACTTTCTCCATTACTTCGAGCTCTCCCCTCTGCACACTGAACAGGGAATTAATCAGCAGAAACCCGTTGCATGTGGAGCTGACTGTTTAGTTCTGGAAAGCTGCATTTGATGAATACATTTATTAAAAGAGAAATTACAATTCAACAAATATTCATTCATTCCCAGAGGTATAGGATTGGTTCATGAATTGGGCAGCTTGAGAACAAACAATGAATGACGAACGAACTCCGCGTTATAGAGTATTCCAGGTGTTACATTCCAGGCTGGATTTTGTTTACCTTAATGCTGGGAATGTTATCGGATAAACAGATGTGATAACGGAATGAGGTGAAATGGAGAGTTGTGACATTTTTGCCATCACAGAGATGTGTTTGAGGGAGGTCAGGGCTGACAACTCAATGTCCTGTCGTACAAGATCTCGAAGCACGACAGGAGAGGTGGTAAAAGAGGAAAGGGGGTAGCATTACTAATTGTGGAGAAAGTTACTGCAGTAAGAAGGATCTAATGAGGCTTGGTGGTTAGGGCTCAGGATCAAAACCATGAAGACACACCGCTGGGGATATATTATAGACTCCCAAACAAAACAAAGTACAGGAGCTGATATAGAACCAATTTACTGAGGTGTGCTAATACAACAATGGGGTCATTATATTCAGGCATTTCGATTCCAAACATTCATTCGGGCAGTGATAACATTTTTAAGAGGGGACAGATGCCTTGAAATTTATTCCTGGGAGCTTGTTATGTCAACGTGTAGCAGATACAACAATGGGCGGGGCTGTGCTGGGCCTCACCGTGGGAACGACGCCAGTCAGATGTTGCAGGCAGGATTGGGGTGAGCATGAAAGGACCAGTGACCGTGTCTCCTATGTCTTGAGTTTGCTAAGGAAAAGACCCAGAAATGTTTGAAAAATAAAAGCTTCTTGGATTTTGGAGACCGATTTTATGAAAAAAATATGACAGGATCTGGCCAAAGTGCAGATGCTTCTGGGTGCAACTGTAGCAGAACAGCGTGGGGCGCTAGTTAGGGGGTCACTTGAACAAAATGTAATTGATGACAGTATCGGCCCAGCATGTTACACCGAAGATAAATTTTAGGAACACAAGCCCAGAGAACCTCGGGTGTCGACACATTTCCGAACAGAATTAAAAAGGAAAAAGAAGCTTAAAGCAGTTACAAAGTGAGCAGGTCCACGGAGGTCCGAAAAGAATATAGAAAGTGTAGGGCAAAACTTAAAAAGTCAGTAGAAGAGCAGAAATGTTGGCGGGGAGTTAAAACATTCAAGGGTAGAGATGAGCAAGAATTCAAAGACATTCTTTCGAGTTATTAAGGGGAAGAGGATAACGCGGGAGAGAATGGGGAGTATTAAGGACCAAGGGGGCAGCCTGTGCACGGAGCCAGAGAATATGTTAAACACTGACTTTCTTTCGGTCTTCAGTTTGAAGAAGGAGTTCCTGGATTCAAGGAGAGTGACCGTGTGATCCTTGAGTGAATTGATACAGAAGCTGGCAATGAATTGGAAGTTTTTGTGGGATAGAGAGTAGTCAAATGCACAGACCAGAATGCGCTGTATCTTAGGCTGACGTGAGGAGAATACTGTCTCTTAACTTTTCATTTTTGTTTTGCCTCTGGCCACAGAGAAGGTGTGATAGGACAGGATAATATCTAATATTGATACAACTTTCAAACAGAGTGCTAGAAATACCGCATGGGGTTAAAGACCACCAAGTCTCACATCAGTGAGAGGGAAATCATGTTCGAAAATTCTTCGGGCTGTTGAGGCTGGCTCATTAAATATCTTTAGGATTGAGGCAGACATTCTCATACAAGGTTTATGGGGAAAATGCAGACAAGTGGAATGGGGGATTATCAAAATCGATCTCACCTAATTGAGTGGAAAAGCAGACTCAGTGAGCGGATAGACATATTGTTGGCCCTGTGTCGAATTGTATCATTTTTTCAATCGCCTTGTATTCTCTGGAACATCAACCTCTCTCGCTGTGGAGTGAGACACAGTTTGGAATGCAGTCGATAGATTCATGGAATTAATAAATGCAGTACTCTTAGACAGAAAGGACCAAGGGACTGTGACAACGCAGATTGGCTGCCGGGGTCAAGATTAGCATCAGCGCAGTTAGCACTACCAGAAGGAAAATCTCAGTAAGACATCTTCCAAGGCCAATCAGTGATCTTGGATGGAGAGCAGGTAGTTAGTGGCCAGGTGTCAAGGAGTGCTTAATGCCCAAGTGCTACATCACTGAGTGTCTCCCTCCTTCCCTAACCAAAACTAAATGTGAAGGGGTAGAGAGACATGCGGTTGGTAGCAGAGTCAGGAGTAATGTTTGGCTCAAGAGGTTTTGGACAACAGCAGCTCAGCGAAAACTACAGGCAAGCTCAAAAAAAAGTCCTTTAAACTTTAGTCTTGCAGCAATGGAGATGGCAGTTAGGACTGTTGATACGGGATGTGGGGAGCTCAGAGAAATTCCCACAGTCCTTGGTAACTACACGTGTGGAAAATGCACCCAGCTGCAACTCCTGGGAGACCGTGTTCGGGAGCTGGAGCTGGATGCACTCAGGATCATCTGAGATATTGAGAACTTCATCGATAAGAGCTTTCGTGTTGTGGTCACACCCAAGACTCGCCCCAATCATATTTCTGTAATGACTATAATATCCCAGTCCCGCATTAAGATCCATGTTGTGAGTACATTAGGTTTACCTATCTGACCTGTTGCATTTAAATAAGGGCAATTTAATCCAACATGAGTCCTTGCTCCCTGTTGTGTTCAAGACAGAGAGGAAGTTGGCGACCACCTGGAATGGGGAACGGAGTAGGCAGAGAATGCAGGAATACCCTATGGCAATTCTCCACAAAAACAAGTACACCGATTTGGAACCTGTTCAGGGTAAATACAATCCAGGGGAAAGCAGCAGTCGCCAAGGTTGGTGGCATTACCATTGACTCTGGGGCACAGTGGGAAAGGGTAACAGTTAACAGGACCTTAGAGATAGTAGAGTCAATTGTTAGAGGGACAGACCGGAGATTCTGTGGCTTCAAATGGGAATCCAGAATGTTGAGTTACCGCCCAGGTGCCAGGGTCCAGGATGTCTCCGAGCGGCTGCAGAACATTCTCAAGGGGGAGGGGGAGAAGCCAGAAATCATTATGCACGTTGGCACAAATGACACGGGTCGATGTCGGAATGAGGTCGGACACAGTGATTAGTGAGAGCTGGGAGAAAAGTTAAAAACCAGGACCTTGACCATGGTCATCTCCTGATTACTTCCATTGTAATGAGCTAGTGAAAGTAGGAACAGGAGGATATGGCAGATAAATAAGTAACTAAAGAATTGGTGCAGGGGTCGGGGGGCAGGGAGATTCAGATTTTTACATTGTTGTCTTTTCTGTGACAGAGTTGACCTGATCAGGAGGGACAGGTGGTGCATGCACTGGGAATGGGACCAGGATCTTGTTGGCGAATTTTGTTCATGCTACAAGGGAGGATTTAAACTATATTGGCGAGGAGCAATATCGTCATGATCAGGGAGGCAAGAACGAGGCTGGTAGGAGATACAGTAATCAGAAACAATAAAGTGAAGAGACAGGACAGGCTGGAACATGATAAGGAGTAAGGAATGCCTGTTGGATTAAACTACTTTCATTTCTGTGCAAGAGGGTTGGCAGGTAAGACCAATAAACTAATGGCGTGGATAGGAACATGAGATTGGGATAATGTAGCCTTTATAGAAACATGGCTAAGCGAGGGTCAGGACTGGCAGCTTCACGCATCAGGTGCTGGTGCTTTAGGCGGGACACGGATGGTGGAAGGAGGGGAGGAGTTGAACTTTTGATTAAGGGGATTATCACAGCAGTAATCAGAGATAAAATAACTGACCAATCATCCAGTGAGGCTTCACGGGTGGAGCTAAGAAGTAGGAAGTGGATGATGATGTCACTGGGTTTGTACTATCGGCCTCCAAATAGTCAACGTGAATTTGAGTAACAAATATGCAGGGGGAAAGTAGACATGCAGGAGGAATATGGTTGTCAGAAGAGTGGATTTTAATTTGTAACAGACTGAGACTGCCAGAGCGTGAAGGGATTTGATGGAGTGGAATCCGATAAGTGAATTCAGGAAACTTTCCTCCAGCAGGATGGAGAGTGTCCTACTTGGGAAGGGGCAAAACTCAAACAACTCTTGGGAAACAGAGCGGGACAGGTGACTGAGGTGACAGTGGGGGAGCACTTTGGGACCAGTGACCATCGTCCTATTAATTTTCAAATAGCTATGGAGAGGGACAAAGCTGGTCCACAGGTTCAAGTTCTAAATTGGGACAAGGGGAATGTTGATGGGATTGGACAGGATCTTGCAGGGGTCGACTGGAGTAATTTTTTTGCGGGTAAATGGCTCGCTGGCTAGTGGGAATCCTTTAAACGTGAGATAGCTAGAGTTCAAAGTCTATATGTTTCTGTGAGGGTGAAGGGCAAGGTTGGCAGGAATGGGGAACCCAGGATGACAAGAGATATTTAGGCATTGACTGGAAAAAAGGGATGTGTGACTCAGGCACAGGCAACTGGGATCAAGGGAGTCCCTGGCGCACAATAAGGAATATAGGAGTTAACCTTTGATGGAAATCAGGAGACAAAGTGGTTATGAAAGAACCTTGGCTGAGAAGATTAGGATGAATCCAAAGAGGCACTTTAAGAATATGTGAGAAGTCTGGTTGAATTTATAAAACAGATGTCAAGCTGGAAGATTAAGTCCAATCCCAAGATCCTGTGCTTAACCAAAGTAGACTACAACAGGATGAGACAGTAATTTTTCAAAGTGCACAACAAAATTATGTATATTTGTGAAAAGGAAGGACTGTAGGAAAAGGAGTAATCTGTCATTTGTATCTAAGGAAATTAGGGAGTCTATCAAATTGAAATAGAAGGCATACAAATTGGCAAAGACCAAGGAGAAACTAGGAGATTAGAAAAACTTTAAAGATCAACAAAAAGCTTGATGGGATTTTGACTGGGTATACAAATGAGTAGCTATCCCCAGGGCAAGAATAGCAGTTTACACTGCTCGAGGAAACCTATTGCGTGGGGAACATATGGCCTATTTAATTGTTGAAGTACTTATCTGAAGAAGTCTGTCAGCATAGAGATGAACCTGATAAAGTTAAAAATTACATCGTGCTTGGAAAGCTAGTGCTTCCTAATAAACCTGTTGGACTACAACCTAGTGTCATGTGATTTTTAACTTTGTCCACCCCATTCCAAGACCGGCTCCTCCACATGAGAATCCTGACAGACAACCCCACCGAAAATGAAGCACCTGTCAAGTACTTGACTGAGCCACGGAGGTGTTGGGGAGGGGTGTGTTGTTAAAAAAAAAATGCTGAATTGAACTAGTATTTTTAAACTGCCGTTGCCACGGAGATAATCCTGACAACCAGCTTCCATTCAAAGCCACAAAGCACGTTAACATGGACTTGCCTGTGTCTCAGTCCGTTTTCCAGTCACACTGAGATTTGAAATATTCGCCCACGGACAGAATACACACCTTTTCTTCCAGATGAAAAGGCCAATGATATTCAGATCGGCACGGATCAAGTAACTATCAGATCAGAACATGAAGTTCAATTTGAATTTCTCATCCGCAAATCCACCCTTTCAGTACCCTACAATAGGAAAAAACAAGTCAACATTGTTAATACAGGATGGAACTTTAAAAGACAATGATAGTATTAAATTGTAGTTTCCTTGTTCCCCCAAAACTTTAAATCTCAGTCTCACAATTTCTCTCTCTTGTTAACTGAAATCCAAACCAATCTCATCCCTCCTTTCCTCCACACTCAGTTCTCGCAATCTCTCTCCTCGTCTTGAATTCAGTTTCCGAGCTGCTGTCTGCAGACTAAGAACCAAATCAATGAGTTTGACTTGGAGCCTCCAGGGTGTTGGTGAATCCTCCCCCAATCTCCCAGAACACCCATTCTCTGATGAGAACCATTCTGCACACACTGGCCAAATCATATCTGGTTGAACTAAAATTAACCAAATTAGAACTCTAATTAGAGGCCCATCCTTGTCATTTTCCATAACAATCCTGACTATTCATAAGAGTTCTGACAACTTGCTGCAAAATGCTCCCCCAGTGATACTTTGACCAATCGTCAGGACACCAGGCAAAGGGCTATTCCCCTGGGTCGTGTCCTCAGAAGAAAGAAGGAAGGGAGCTGCTAATGACAGATTAATCCCACACATCCACAGCCTCCCTCCCTGGCACTGACCCGCCCTGCACATCCGCCAACAACTGGCCAGCACAGCGCCCGTGCACTGATCTCCTTTCCAATGGAACATGCTCTCGATCACACAGGAGCCTGGAGGATTGATATCAGCTGCTGCCCAATAGAGTGGAGGGGGCGGGGCTGGAGGACGGGAAATAATGGAATTGTAACCAATGAATGAATGTGGAGGACACTGGGGGATGGACAGGTCAGTGAGGGACAGGAGCAGTGCAGCAGCAGGAGGGAATACTAGACAAACTGAGTAATGGGAGAGTCTGACAGGAGAGAAACTACAGGAAGGTTCTGTTTGGAGCCTCAGGCAGGGACAGCTGGGAGACAGTATGGCCTGGTGGCTTGGGCATGTTTTATAATCATCTTCTTCAAAGCCACTGTTACCAAACTCTGAACCCGATCCTCTTGGTCCAGAGGAAAGGACACTACCACCATTTCATAGTGGGGTTGTGGAAAGAAAGGAAGATTTGCTCAACCTCACTCACATGGAAACTCCGCGAGTTCCTTGTACTTACAGTCTACCGTGGAGATGGAGGAGACAGAGCAGGTGGGAGGGGGTAGGGGGTAGGGATATAGGGACTGCCTTTCAAAAGGAACTCACCTGTGTTGGTGTTATTAACAAGACTCAATACGCAGTCACCAACACAAAGCTGATGTACGTGAACGTTATCCAGAATATTAACTCCTATAACTGGGAGACGCAGACCCCAATGTACAGAGTTAAGTCCTGGCTATCAATAACAGCCTTGTGCGTGGGAAATCATGACTCATGGAGTGGACTGAGTTTACTGAAGAAGTAACAAAGCGGATTGATGAGGGCAGAGCGGTGAACATGATCTTCATGGACTTCAGTAAGGCGTTCAACAAGGTTCCTCATGGGAGATTGGTTCGCAAGGTTAGATCTCATGGAATACTGGGAGAGCTAACTATTTGAATATAGAACTGGTTCAAAGGTCGAAGACAGAGAGCGGTGGTGGAGTGATGATTTTCAGGCTGGAGCCCTGTGACCAATGGAATGTCACAAAGATCGGTGCTGAATCCACTACTGTTTGCCATTTATATTAATGTGAACATAAGAGGGATTGTTAGCATGTTTGCAGATGAGACCAAAATTGGCAGTGTAGTGGACAGTGAAAAAGATTACCTCAGAGTTAAACGGGATCTGGATCAGATGGGCGAATGGGCTGAGGCGCTCAGTTTACATAAATGTGAGATGCTGCATTTTAGGAAAGCAAACATTAGCAGGATTTTTGCAGTTAATAGTAAGTTCCTGGGGAGTGTTGCGAAACAAAGAGACCTTGGAGTGCAGGTTCAGAGTTCCTCGAAAGTAGAGTCACAGGTGGATAGGATAGTGAAGAAGGCAGTTGGTATGCTTTCCTTTATTGGTCAGGGACTGTAGGAAAGGTGTCGGGATGTCGTATTGTGGCTGTACAGGACATTGATTAGGCAACTTTTGAAATATTCCAGCAATTCTGGTATCCTTCCTATCGGAAGGATGTTCTCAAACTTGAAAGGGGTCAGAAAAGAATTACAAGGATGTTGCAGCGTTGGATAGGGTGTTTTCCCTACAGCGTCGGAGGCTGAGGGGTGACCTGATAGAGATTTATAAAATCAGCCTGTCATGGGTAGGGCAAATAGACAAGGTCCTTTCCCTGTGGTTGGGGTATACAGAACTAGGGGAGAGGGAGGGGAGAGTAGGCAGAGAGGGTGGGCTGAGGGTGGGGGGAAAGAGAGGATGTGGGGATTGAGAGTGGTCGCACGGGTGAGGACAGAGATGGGGGCAGGGGAGGACAGACAGAGGCAGGTGAGAATCAGAGAACGGGGAGTGGAACAGAGGGGGAGGGAAACAGAGTGGGGGGGAACAGAGTTATTTTATGGATCCACAACTCAACCCTGTTCCTGTTTTCGCCTCCTCACTTTCAACCCCCCTGAAGAGCTCAGAACTGCATAGTTCCTGGAAAGTCGAGTTTCAGGGAAACTGGGTGCTGAAGACTGCATTTGGCATGCTGACCTTTATTGGTCTGTGCACTCATCAATAAAGGGACCTGGGTTCGATTCCACTTTGTGTCGTGTTGGCACATTCTCCCTCTGTGTGTTAGCACGGGCGTCCTCTGGGCGCTCTGGTTTCCTCAAACAATCCAAAGAGGTGCAGGTTAGGTGGATTAACTGTGGGTAATGCTGGGTTACATGGTTCAGGTGGGATGCTATTCCGATGGTTGGTAAGGTCTCATGGGCTGAATGGGCTGCTTCCACACTGTATGGATTCTGTCACTGAGTATAAGAGTTAGGAGGTCACGTTGTGGCTGTACAGGGCATTGGTGAGGCCAGTTTTAGAATACTACATTCAATTCTAGTCTCCCCGATTTCAGGAAGATAGGACTCAGCGCCATAATAACAAGTTCCTGGGAAGTGTTGACAAATAAATACACTGTGCAGAGTGGTTTGATCGTTCCTTGAAAGTAGGGCTGAAGGTAGACAGGTCGGTGAAGGTGGTGTTTGGTATGCTAGCTGTTATTTGGCAGTGCATTGAGTATAGGAGTTGGGAGATCATGGTTCGGTTGTAGAGTTTATAGGCTCAGCCACTTTTGGAATGCCCAGACTGCTTTACATTCTAGTATCCCTGCTATCGGAAAGATGTTGGGAAACCTGAAAAAGTCCAGAAAAGATTTATAAGGGTGCTGCCAGTATTGAAACATGTGACCCATAAGGAGGGGCTGAGGACATTTTGCCTGGAGTAGTGGACGTTGTGGGATGGCATTATACAACGTCTTCAAGGCTGCAATGTTTCCTGCAACTATCACCATTTCAGATGCTGCCAGACCTGCTGAGGAGCTCCAGTAATTTTTTTTTTAAAATTTCAGATTTCCACGATTTTGCTGAGGCACTTAGAGTCATAGACATTTAAAAGGCTTCATATTTTGTTGACTCTCACCCCTGGGATGGCAGGACTGATGGATGAAGAGGACTCAAACCTCGTTTAATTCTCCTTTCCTTTGTCTTTCTGAGCTGTTGCCTGCATCACGAATACTCTATCTCCCATTCCCTGACCTGAATCTGGCCCATCTAAGCCACTCTTTAGCTCCTAACCCCCTGCCAGACTAGTTACAGTCTCATCAATGGAACTGGCAATCACCCCACCAGGAGATTTCTCCCAGCCCTGCCCAGGGGTAACCAGTCAGGCTGGTACAAGTCTCACCTAGCCCAGAAACGGTCGCAGTGCCTGGAAAATCTAAACGCTTCTCTGGTACACCATTTCTCCAGCCACACATCCAGCTGATCTATCCTCTTGTTCCTGGTCTCACTAGCACATGGCACTGGGTGTAAATCTGACATTATTTCTTTTCATTTTAATATATCTCTGATTTTCCTTTATACATATTTCAGGCCCTCATCCCTTTGTTTCGCGATGTTGTTGGTATCTGTGTGTTCCACAACCATTAGTTATTAACCCTCCAGCTGCAGAACTCACTGTAGCCACTCCATGCTATGACGAATCCTAGCACCAGGGAGGTAACATGCCATCCTTGATTCATGTCTGTGGCCACAGAAGTACCTGCCCTTACTCTGACGACTGATCCCATGTCACGATAGCCCTGCAACTGTCTTTCCTCCTGTTCTGTGCAGCAGAGTTATCTGTGGTGTCATGACCCTGGCTGTTGCTGATTTCCCCGAGAGACCACCCCACCCATTCACCCCCAACAGAATTCCAACCAGTATACAATATCTGTTTGAGAAGGGGATGATGAATGGGGACTCCTGCACTCCCTTGCTGAGCCTTTAACTTGATGTGATGGTCACCTATTTGTGCCTGTGTAACCCTCACCTGCAGTGTGACGAACTCACTAAACGTGCTGTCCATAATATTCTCAGTATCGTAGATGGTCCACTCACAGCTCCAGGTCTGAAAAGCAGTTTCCCAGTAGCGCAGATGGACACACTTCCTACACACATAGCCGTCAGGGACACTGGAAGCGTCCCTTATTTCCCACATTGTACAAGAGGAGCCCGCCACGGGTCTGAAGATTCCTGTCTCAATGTCTCTCTAGATTCAGCTAGTTGCTCTCATTAAGAGAATTTAAAAGAGCTTTCAACCTTACTTCACTTCAAACATGTCCATTATAATCAATAGCCCTAATCTTTACTTAAGCTGATATATTATACTTTAAAAACTGTTAACAAATACTCCACAGTGTCGCTTACAAATTGGCTGTTCCCATTGGGACCATGTGAAATTCTGAATGGCCTGAACTAAAACTGAGTTTCAGCTTCACCTTCTCACTGTCTCATCTCCCTCTGTTTTCACCCAACTCCAAAACATTCTCATTGAGCCAAGCAGCACTCAGCGTCAACATGGCCTTCAGCAATTTCTGGATGAACAGATAATTGTCAGAATCTGTAAAATTCCACCTGAAAAGTTACTGGAATTTGAGTCCATAAGAAATTGTAATGGGAAATTTACATGGAATTGAAAGTAAGGAGTTCACAGGTGAAAGTCATAGAGTGGTTGACTGGGTCTAAACATAACAGTTCCTGCAAAGAGTCGAGGTGTAGTTTGGATAAATCTATGTTCCCTCTCAGACCAATATCTCCTTCCCGGGCTGCACGGCCCAGAACAGAGCACGTACCCCAAGGGTGAACCAACCATGAATTTGTACATCTTTCTGCTATTTGCTTGACAAAAATATGAGAGTCTGGAATAGGGTGGTTCTGGAAAAGCACAGCAGTTCAGGCAGCATCTGAGGAGCAGTAAAATCGACGTTTCGGGCAAAAGACCTTCATCAGGAATAGAGACAGGGTGCCTGCAGGGTGCAGAGATAAATGAGAGGAAGAAAACGTAGGAAAGAGTACAATAGGTGAGTGGGGTGATGAAGAAGGTCAGAGAGGAGGGTGGAGTGGATAGGTGGAAAGGAAGATAGGCAGGTAGGACAAGTCATGGGACAGTGCTGAGCTGGAAGTTTGGAACTGGGGTGAGGTGGGGGAAGGGGGAATGAGGAAACTGGTGAAGTCTACATTGATGCCCTGGGGTTGAAGTGTTGAAAGGCGGAAGATGAGGCGTTCTTCCTCCAGGCGTCGGGTGGTGAGGGAGCAGCGGTGAAGGAGGCCAAGGACCTCCATGTCCTCGGCTGAGTGGGAGGGGAGTTTAAGTGTTGGGCCACAGGACATTGTTTTTACCTAAAAATATGAGCTACTTTTCGACAGACAGAACAGACAAACCTTTCTCGTTCCACAGTGAAATGCCAATGATATCCAGATCCTGATGACTCCACTGACTGTAGAAACCTGCTTTTGAGCTCCCGGTCTCAATTATTCTCAATTAATATCTGATAAAAAAAATCACAAGACAAAGGTCACAGTCAGTGCAAGATGAATATCAAAGACAAATATTTCCCTGGTATGTGTCTGATGTGTAAATGCTCCTCTTCAAATCGCCCCGCCCCCACCTAGGAAGAGGACATGTCCATGCGCCTCGCTGTACCTTGCCCCCAATAAAGATGGTGGCCATAACCCAGGACCGATCATTGCCTGAGGGCCACAGACATTTTCCCATTTGCTGCAAACGTGGGAGCAGGAGTTTCTAATTCAGGACTAGCGACCTGTACAGAGTGTAATTAAACCTCTCCCAGTCTAAACTGATACATTTCATTCGATTTCCGCCGACACTTCCCCTTTCCCGTTTCCACCTCCTTCACACACCAAGGGTCATTCTGGTACCTGTGACCCGTCCTTAGATCCGATTGTAGGAATTCTGAATTTTCCCAGCTCCCGTGTGGAAACAGGGCCATCAGCCAAACAAGCTCACACCCAGCCTCCGATGATTATCCCACCCAAACCCATTCCACGACCCTATTACTCTACATTTCCCCTGACTAATGCACCTAAACTATGCATCCCAGAACACTCCGGGAAATGTAGCTGGGCCAATTTACCGAACCTGCATATCTTTGGACTGCAGGAGATAGGGGATAAAGAGTAAATAATAGGTTGAGATGGAGTGCAAAGAGAGACAGGAACATGTGGACAGACAAAAGAGTGGATAATGATCTTGCTGGAAGGGTGCACAGCTGTTAATGGAGGGGACAGGAACCTGTGTCTGGCAGCATCTCAGTGGAGGTGGTGGAAATGGTGGCTGATGATCTACGTTCTGCTGCAAAAACAGACCCTGAGCTTCCAGTTGCCTGCCACTTTAACACACGAGCCTGTTCCCTGGCCAACATCTCTATCTCAAGCTTACTGCAGTGTTCCAGTGAAACTTGATGCAAGCTGGCAGAACCCTCCAAAAACATACCAAATTGCCTCCTCTTTCAAGGATTCACAATTTCCCCTCCCATGTGGTCAACAATGCTCTCCAGTGTAGTTCCTCCACTTCCTGCACCTCTACTCTTGAACCCCACACCTCCAACGCAACAAGGATAGAACCCCCCAGTCCTCACCTTCCACCCAGATACAACACATCATCCTCTGACAGTTCCACCACCTTCGATCAGACCGCACCAGAGATATATTTCTCTTCCCACTCCTTTCAGCATTCCACAAAGGCCATTTCCTCTGCGACTCCCTCATTAGATCCATGCTCCCCACCAACCCACCCTCCACCCTCCACTCCCAGCACCTTTGCTTGCCAGTTCAAGAGGTGTAAAACCTGTGCCCACACCTTCACCTCAACGTCAATCCACGGCTCCAAAGGATTCTCCCACATCCAGCAGAGATTTCCCTGCACGTCCAGATACCTCACCTATTTTATCCTTTGCTCTCAATGTGGTCTCCTCTACATTGGGGAATCAGAACGCCAACTTGATTCAGAGAACATTTCTGGAACACATGCACCAAACAACTCCACCACCCTGTGGCCGACCACTTCAACGCCCTCTCCCACTCCACCAAGGACATGCAGGTTCTGGGCTGCCTCCATCGCCAAATCCCAGCCACCCGACGTCTGGAGGAATAACACCTGATCTTCCACCTTGGGACCCTTCAACCACACGGCATCAAGGTTTGCTCACCTCCCCTCCCCCCACCTTATCTCCGATCCAACCCTCCAACTCGACACTGGCCTCTTGAACTGTCCCACCTGTCCATCTTCCTTCCCAATTATCCACCCCACCCTCTCATCATTACCTCCCATCTACATCGACCTATTGCCTTCCGAGTTCCCATCCCACCAACCCCACACACCCCTCTTATTTACCTCTCAGCCCTCTTACTTTTGGAGAGCTGATGAGTGAAGCAGCCTCCTTTCAGCATTTACAATTCTGTGAACATTTCATTCTGAGCCCTCGAAGGAAAATCAGGGCAGGGTTTGTAAAGAGGTCAGATTGAATGAGGGTCTCAGTGAACAAAAGTGAGACACAAATACAGAGAGGTTTTGGGATGGATTGAATCAAATGTTATCAATTTGCACGGCTGCCAACATTACAGAAGTTACAAATGGGACTGATCAAGAGAGTGGAATTAGAGCAGCAAATAAATCTTAAACATTTATGCAGCTAAAGGGGATACTGGGTAAAGATACCACAGTTAGTGCTGATTTCATTCCAGACACACCGGCCAGGGCACACTTCCGTGCTGTGTCTACCATATTGATCTCTAAGATTTTTGTTCATTTGAAGTGTTTCATGTTCAGATAGTCCAGAGAAGACAGTTTCATTCTCCTCAATGTCTTCTGCCAAGGCAATGCTGCTGTTAGAATTCAAGTCGCTATGGTGTGTTACTGGCTGCTTCAAGGACTGGAACTGGCAATTGAGACTGAAAGGTTACTGTATAAAATATCTTCAATTGTATTGCCAGCTTGCCAGACACATGAGGGGCTTTAGAAAAAGAACTTAAATGATGGGCACTGAGTGTCAGAGTGCCTACTGTTGTGGGGACATTCTGTTCAGATACAATCTATTGGTAATTGTTAGAATTGACTTATCCTGGCTCCAGAGAAGTGGTCAGAGCATTATAACGGTCATCAAAGATGGTAACAAACTTCCCAGAGGTTACAAATCGTAAATGACAGAGTAGGCATGAGTTCTGCTGGTAAAAGTGTATAAATTTATTCAAAATGGCTCCAATTTACTTTCAGAAACAAGTGAGAGAAAAGCACATTCCTGAGGTCTTTACATTAGTCCAAATTTAGACATTCAGCAGAGCTGAAGGGAGAGCTGGTGTTGGGAGTTGTCGTAATGATAGGGAAAAACTTGTTTCACAGACAGAGAGAGTTCACAGATGGAAAACTCAGCTTTAACATCACATCAACTGCAGAGTCGTCCAATTCTGCAGGTCCTGGTCCTTATCAGTAATATAAAAAGGGGAAAGCAGCATTCCTAGCTCAGAGAAATCATTCCCATGTTAGGCAGCTGGTCGAATATTTAACTGGTCATGTGATCTGGGAAGACACCAATGTAACGGGACCAGGGCGAAGCTGTGTAAATGTGGGGACTGTGGGAAGAAATTTACTTACCCTTCCCAGTGGGACACTCACTGACACAGTCACACTGGGGAGAGGCTGTTCACCTGCCTCACGTATGGGAAGGGATTTACTCGATCTTACAATCTGCTGAGGCACCAGAGCGGGCACAATGGATTTAGATCCTTCACCTGCTCCGTGTGTGGGAAAGGATTCACTCAGTCCTCTGATCTGCTGAAACACCAGCGAGCTCACTCTGGAGAATGACCATTCACTTGCTCCCAATGTGGGGAGAGATTCACTCAAATGGACCACTTGCTGAGACCCCAGTGAGCCCACACAGGGGGAGAGGCCATTCAGATGGTCAGTGTGTGAGAGAGGATTCAGTGATTCATCCTGACCCCCTGAGACCCCAGTGAGCCCACACAGGGGAGAGACCATTCAGATGGTCAGTGTGAGCGAGGGGATTCAGTGATTCATCCTGACTCCCTGAGACCCCAGTGAGCCCACACAGGGGGAGAGGCCATTCAGATGGTCAGTGTGTGAGAGAGGATTCAGTGATTCATCCTGACTCCCTGAGACCCCAGTGAGCCCACACAGGGGGAGAGGCCATTCAGATGGTCAGTGTGTGAGAGGGGATTCAGTGATTCATCCTGACTCCCTGAGACCCCAGTGAGCCCACACAGGGGAGAGGCCATTCAGATGGTCAGTGTGTGAGACGGGATTCTGTGATTCATCCTGACTCCCTGAGACACCAGCAGGTTCACACTGGGTAGGAGCTGTTTCCCTCTCTGTGTGACAAGGGATTTGCTGAGACTCAACACGACTGAGGGCCCAGTGAGTGCTCACAGGGAAGTGGTCATCCCCCTGCTCCGTGTGGACTGCAGGACTCTGATTCTGATGTTACTGTCCATCAGAGTCAGGAGTGGACCTTGTACATGATGACACTGCTGGAGTATTGATGTTGTTGTTAACCACATTAACTGGGCTGGAGTTGACTGAATTTATATTGCCACTTTCTGAACCTCTGGGTGTCTCTCTGGGCAGTAGGTCACCACAAACAGCAATGTGACAAGGAGCAGGGTTCATCTGTATTGATTTAAATTGTGATCATAGCACTGCTGTCTCACAGCACCAGGTAAAAGGTTGGAGTCCAGCCTTGGTCAACGGCCTATGTGGGGTATCCACATTCTCCCCATAATAGTGTGGGTCCCCTCCATGTGCGCTGGTTTTCTCACACAATTCAAAGATATGCAGGTTAGGTGGATCGGTCGTCATAAATTGTCCACAGTGTTCAGAATTTGCAGACTAAGTGGATCAGCCATGGGAAATACACTGTTACAGGGATGGAGTGCTCTGGGCGGGATGTTCTTCGAATGGTCGGTGGGGTTTGATGGGCCAATGCTCTCCTTCCACACTGTAGGGATTATATTCTATGATTGAGGATAAAGAATATTCTCAGGGTCTCCTTGGAAGAGGAGCATGTGGTGTGTATCAATGCTCTCTATGCCATTAGATAGAGGTGGGCACCACAGGGGATACAGTGCATTATCTCCACCGCCACCCCCACCCCCTCACCCCCAACTCTACTTTGATTTAGTCCCTTCCCACTCTGTCACTTGTAATGGTTTGCTTTGCCCATAATGGGTTTTGTTTGTAAATATTCAACTGATGACACTGGTGTGCTCCTGCTGGTGATTATATGTTAACAAAAAGCAAAATAATGGAATAATGATGTTGATGGTGGGAAAGTTGCTCAGCTGTGTGAGATAACACTTCAGGGTAGGAGAAATGGGAGAAAAATGCTTCACAGCTCACAGAACAAGAACTGAAATTAGTTAAATCAAACCAGAGAGGAAGGAATATTTCCCTGGAGTTTGAGTAACTGAAAAGTGATGGGGTCCGGGAGTAGGCAGGATTTTGTTTAAAGGGCATTTGAAATTTTAAAAACTGTTATATGCAGATAGTTTCGATTCTTTAAGTTTTATTTATTATGGAATAAACTTGTACTTTTAAAAAAAAACAAATTCACAAACCTGGCGTTAAAGACAAATGTTAAATAAAATCCATCAAACTATCCCTCACTGAAAACAGATGTGGAAGTGCAATCTCCTGCAGAATCCCTGCCCTGACTACTTCTTCCTACCTGGGGCCATTGGCTATATGCGTACCTGGGAGATAGCAGCAGGAGAAGGCCATTCGACCTTTGAATCTGGCTCCACCATTCAATGGGAAACAGCTGACCATCCAGATCAGTCTCCTGTTCCTGCTCTGTTCCAATCCCCTTTCATGACTTTACCACGAAGAACTATATTTCAGTCCTCCTTGGGCTTCACTGCCTTATATACCAGTGATGTTGCTGTGTTATTGCTGGGTGTAGGCAGGGGTAATGTGATGGTGCTGCTTCCTGGAGGACACACTCAGCGTCCCTCATCATCCTGCAGTAACATCAACTGGGTTTCAGCAACTAGAGATAGAACCCATTTCCAGGATATGGTCATCACTTGCTCAGCCAGCATTTATTCCCCATCTCTAGGTACCATTGAGAAGATGGTCGTGAGCTGCTGTCTTGAACCATTCGCAGTCCATTTGGCGCAGATAGACCGACAATGCTGGGAGGGAGAGTGTTGCAGGATATTGGTCCAGTGATTCTCCATCTTTGGTTCTTCAAATACTGGTCAACTTAATCACAATCTGCACATGATTTTGAGATTTCAGTCTGCAAATCTTCACCGTCTCGCACCCTGTATAAAGGAATATGCACAGATTAGAAATTCAGAACAGACTATTCTAGTTTCTCTGGAATATCTTTTTCCCCTTTCTTCCCCCGAAGCTGTAACCCTCCAGTCCACTTACTCTCTCCTACCATTCTGACTCTGCTGCCCCTAATGAACACCCTCCCCATTCTCATGGAGTTACTGATAAACAGATCCATGCCATCACTTCCTGTCCCTGGTTAGACTCTGCACCCTTTCTGGGTTCACTTCCTTTCCCTTCAGTTGTTGCAAGACAATAATATAAGAACAGAATGAAACAGACAGAAACAGAAAGGGAGGTGGCACATCCTGGACAGAAGAGGAACCTTAAGTCTGGGAGAATGAGTCAGATTCTTCCTTGTTTCCCATTAGTTTATTCCCAGCATTACAATGAACTGGGGATGGAGAGTGGTCCCACGAGGGTGTAGTGACACTCTGACCCCCCAACTGATCAATACTACAAGCAGATACGTTCCTCCTCTAGCCAATCACAGTGTGAAATACTTTCCCCTAATTACCCCAAAACACGTGCTCCAAAACCTGCCAACATTCTGCACATGTACAGTGCCGGGTTTCCCCACACATGTATTGTCCCTGCCTCAGGGATTGTGGGAGTTTCAGTCCCCATGAAGTCACTGGAGGCCTGTCTCTGGAAAGTGAATGAAATGTGTGGGGTGGAAGGGTGTTATGTATAGGATCCCCATTCAGACAGACAAGGACATATGGCTTGTCACTGGGTTTTACTGAGACATCTGGTTAGACATCCCAATTTCTGACGTAAGGAATATAGATTCAGTCAATTGCAGGGTGGAGGGGTCAATACGGGGAAGCAGTTTTAGGCAGAGGTGGCTCAGTGACTCGCACCTCAGCCTCACAGCTTGAGAGATTCTGGTTTGATTCAACCCTTAGGTGACTGTGTAGAGTTTACACGTTCTCCCAGTGGCTGCATGGTTTTGTTCGGTGTTCCAGTTTCTTCCCGAAGTCCAAAGATGTGCAGGTTAGGTGGATTTGCCATGCTAAACCACAGTGTCCATGCATGTGCAGGTTAAGCCATTAACCATGGGAAATACTGGGAATGGGTGACTCTGAATGGGATGCTCATTATAGGATTGGTGTGGACTCGATGGATGAATACCCTGCTTCTGCACTGTAGGGATTCTATTCTATTCTCATGAAGAAGAATGTACCTATCTTGATGTGTTGTGAATCTGTGGAATTCCCTATTCAAAACGCAGTGGATGCCAAGACAATGAGCAAATTTAATGGACAGATACAGATTTTTAATTTGCAATGAGCTGAAGGGTGAGAGAGACAGAGAGAAGGCGGGAAAATCCAGCTGAGACCGAGGTGAGCTCAATCATCATGGTATTAAATGGTGGAGTTGATTCGAAGGGCTGCATTGCCTCTCCTGTGCCCAGCGCTTATCTTCTTACGGTAATAACTGGAAAGCGGAATCAAAACTCACCAACTTCACCAAAGGAGATTTTCGGAAAATGTCGGATAGTCAAGTGGAATAGTATTCAAAACTGAGATAGTGAGGAAGTGTGTAGAAGATAATGATTTTGCAATTTTAAACTGAGGGGTAACAGTGATTTATGGTTATAGACTGTGTGGTACATTCACACTGTCCAGAATACTGTTTTGTGAATATCTATTCTGCAATTTATTACAAAGCCAAGGTCACTGATAATGAAAACCAAAACACCCAGGAAACATCGCCTCACCTCGTAATCTAACAAAAGACGCGTGATATATCTGGTTGAATTTAGAACACAGATGGAAAGCGGGTAGATTAAATCCAGTACTAAGATCCTGTGCTTAAACAAAGAAGACTACAATAGGACGAGGCAGGAGTTGGTAATGTAGACTGGGAGCAAAGACTTTACGGTGAGATAGTTTACAGATAGTGGAGGAATATCAAAGTAATTTTTCGAAGTGCTCAGCAAAAGTTTATATCAGTGAAAAGGAAGGACTGTCGGAAAAGGAGTAATCTGCCGGGGGTGTCTAAGGAAATAAGGGAGTCTATCAAATTGAAATAGAAGGCATACAAATTGGCAAAACCAAGGAGAAATTAGGAGATTAGAAAAACTTCAAAGGTCAACTGAAAGCTTAATGGGATTGGGTATAAATAGTGATGAGTAGCTATGCCCAGGGCCAGAATAGCAGTTTACACTGTTAGAGGGAAACCTATTGTTTGGGGAACATATGGCCTCTGTAATTGTTGAAGCATTTAACAGTTACCAGAGAGATAATCCTGATCAAATTAAAAATCACAGCACACCCCAAAAACTTGTACTTCCAAATAAACCTGTCGGACTATAACCTGGTGTTGTGTGGTTTTTAACTTTGCCCACCCCACCCCAACTCCGGCTCCTCCACATCAGAATCCTGACAGACAGCCCCACTGAAACTGAAGCGCCTGTCAGGTACTTGAGGGAGCCACGGGGGGTGTGGGGGGATGGGGTGGAGTGGTGTGTGGTTTAACCACAGAGTTGAACTGAACTAGAATTTTTAACTGTTGTTGCCATGGAGATAATCCTGAGAGACAGTCTCTATGTAAAGTCACAAATCACAAAGGTAGAAGAATGGGAGCCGTACATCGGACCTGATCCTGCCTAAAGGCGTTTTGCACGTAAAATACCCAGGTAACGACCACGTCTCATCAATAAATACTCAAAGAAGACCTCTCAGAGTTCTGTGCCTTGTAATTCCTATCCAGCAGGGTTCAGGAAGATGAGTACACAGCAGTCAGTCTTCACAATGGAGGATACGAAGAACATGCCAGTAATTGATAAGGAGACTGAGGAAGGTGAGGACCTAGATAATAACCATTATCGTGAAAGAGTTAGAGCTGGGCAAGCTAATGGAGTTAAAGGTACACAAGTCTCCTTCCCCTGATGGATTACATCCCAGGATACCAACAGAGTTAGGGGGACAAATAGCAAATGCACTTACTTACTGCATCCTACAGCAGAGACAGGCCCTTTGGCCCAAGCCGATCAGAATGCCCTTCCATGCTAACCCCATTTCCCTGCACTTGGCCCACCTTCCTCTGAAACTTTGCTATCCATGTATTTGTCCATGTTTTTACATGTTGTTAGTGTACCCGCCTCAACCACTTCCACTGGCAGCTCATTCCATATGCGTACCACCCTCTGTATAAAACAGTTGCCCCTTAGCTTCCCTTTTATTCTTTCTCCTCTAACCTTAAACTGATGCCCTCCAGTCCTTGGTTCCTTGGGAAAAAGACTGAGTGCATTCACCTTACCCACGCCTCGCATGATCTTATACACTTCTATAAAATATTCCCCCTTGGTTTCCTCTGCTCTAAACAAAAAAGCCCTCACTTGTCCAACCTCTCCCTGTAACTCAGATCCCTGAGCCCTGGCATCACCCTTGTAAATTTCTTCTGCACCTTTTTCAGTTTAATAACTGAATAATAATAGTTTAATAACATTGCGTTCATCACTTTTCCAGTGTTTCCCCATGGCGCTGGAACAGACATGACAACGCCAATGGATTACAATCAATGATCAATAACTTACCCCGTTACAACAATCCCATTTTCATAGTTTTTTCCATGATGCAGGTATCCTTTTGTCTTTCTGGTTTCATGGTTAATTGCCCTCATACAAAACCAATCTATGGCTTACCTCTTCCAGGGAAATGTGCCATGATTTTTTAGACTTTCAAGAACCAATGAAATCTCTCTCCACAATCCCCACGCTAACATAGACTTCACTGTCTCAGTACTTTTTTCCCCAATCACACTGAGATTTGAAATATTCGCCCACGGACAGAATGCACCACCTTTCCATCCAGATGAAAAGGCCAATGATATTCAGATCAGCACGGATCAAGTAACTATCAAAACTGAACATGAAGTTCAATTTGAATTTCTCAACTGCAAATCCCCCCTTTCAGTACTCTACAGCAGTGAAAACAGAAAGTGCTGGAAATCCTTAGCAGGTCTGGCAGCATCTGAAACGCTGACAGATGCAGGAAACATTGCAGCCTTGAAGAAGTGGTTAGATTATCACACCAGGCATGTGCGCTTGGTGGCCAGTATGTAGAAGATGGGGACATTGTGTTCAACAGTTTTATACCAGAGACTCTGACCTCATTTGATTCCATGTTTCTCTGCGATTCCCTCTTTTTCGGAAGTAGGCAGGAGTGGGAAGCAGTGGAGAATGTAAATGATGGGTGACCTTCCCAGTGAGAGGATTCGTGTACAGGAGCAGGGATCCCTTTCTGGAAGGGCCTTGGTGAGACCACACCTGAAGTACAGTGTATACCTTTGTTCCCCTTTCCCAAGGAAGGCTCTCCTGGTTATTGAGACAGTAAAGTAGGGTCACCAGCCTGAGTCCTGGGATGTGGAGATAGTTATGGGCTGCAGATGCTGGAAGTCAGAGTTTATACAATGTGGATCTGGGGAAGTGCAGCAGCTCAGGCAGCATCACAGGAGCAGGATGGTTGATGTTTTGGGTCGGAACCCTTTGTCAGCCCTGATGAATAGTCTTGACCTGAAACGTCACCTTTCCAGCCCCATCTTATTCATGCTGGTCATCAAGCACCTATTAATTCTCGTCCCACGTTCTGGCACTCAGCGTGTAACCGATATTGTAGTGCCTGGTGTGATCATCTCAACACTTCTTCAAGGCTGCAATGTTTCCTGCATCTGTCACCATTTCGGATGCTGCCCGACCTGCTGAGGATCTCCAGCACTTTTTGTTTTTATTGTGGATTTCCCCCATTTTGCTCAAGCACTTCGAGTCAGAGAGCTGTACAGCTCCATATTTTGCTGACTATAATTCCTGGGATGTCAGGACTGATGGATGAAGAGGGACTCAATCTTCATTTCATCCTCCTTTCCTTTGGCTTTCTGAGCTGCTGACTACATCACTAATCTTCTACCTCCCATTCCCTGTCCTGAATCTGACCCATCTAAGCCTACACTTTAGTTCCCATCCCCCTGTTAGACTCGTTAAAACGACACCAATGGGACTGGCAAAACACTCCACCAGGAGATTTCTCCGAGCTTGCCCAGGGGTAACCGGTCAGGCTGGTACAGGACCCACCCAGAAACGGTCCCAGTGCCGGAAGAATCTAAACCCTTCTCTGGTCCAACATTTCGCCAGTCACACGTCCAACTGATCTGTCCTCTTATTCCTGCTCTCACGAGCACATGGCACTGTGAGTAAGTCTGACATTATTTTATTTCAGGAGCTACATTTTACTGTATCCCTGATCTCCCTATATCCAGCTTTCAGGATCTCATCCCTTTGTTAAGTGATGTCATTGGTATCAGTGTGTTCCACAACCACTGACTTTACCCTCCAGCTGCTCCATGATAATCGCGGATCCTGGCACCAGGGAGGTAACATACCATCCTGGATTCATGTCTGTGGCCACAGAAGTGCCAGCCTGTACCCCTGACCATTGAATCCCCTGTCACTATAGCCCTGCCACTGTCTTTCCTCCGGTTCTGTACAGCAGAGCTATCTGTGGTATCATGAACCTGGCTGTTGCTGATTTCCCGAGAAGCCACTCCACGCATTCACCCCCAACAGAATCCCAAGCAGGATTCAGTATCTTTTTGAGAAGTGGATGATCACTGGGGATTCCTGCACTGCCTTCCTGAGCCTTTTATTTGGTTTGATGGTCACCCATTCTCTTTCTGCCTGTGTAACCCTCACCTACAGTGTGACAAACTCACTAAACGTGCTGTCCATAATATTCTCAGATGACTCCACAATGAGTCCACTCATAACTCCAGGTCTGAAAAGCAGTTTCCCAGCAGCTGTAGGTGGGCCCACTTCCTGCACACATAGCCATCAGGGACACTGAAAGTATCCCTTATTTCCCACATTGTACAAGAGGAGCACACCACAGGTCTGAGGGCTCCTGTCACAACGTCTCTCTAGATTCAGCTAATTACTCCCATTAAGAGAATTTAAAAGAACTTTCAACCTTCCTTCACTTCAAACATTTCCATTATACATCAAAAGCCCCGATCTTTATTTAAGCTCATACATCATATTTCAAAAACTTAACAAATACTCTGCAGATATCACTTACAAATTGGCTGTTCCCATTGGGACCATGTGAATTTCTCAATGGCCTGAACTAAACCAGAGTTTCAGCTTCAACTTCTCCCTGTCTCACCTCCCTCTGTTTACACCCAACTCCAAAACGCACTCATTAAGTCAAGCAACACTCAGTACAGCCCTGTCATTTTCATTGTCTGGTCACACCTACACTGCCCTCAGTCTCCTGTCCTGTCCCTATGCATCGCAATGGGAGCTCAGGGACAGCATCTCATCTTTCAGCTCAGCCCTTTGTAACCCCAGCGTCAACATGGACCTCAGCAGTTTCTGGATGAACAGACAGTTGTCAGAACCTGGAACATTCCACCTGAAAATGTGCTGGAATTTGAGTTCACAAAAAATTTTAATGAGAATTTTGCAGGGAGTTGAAAATTAGGAGTTTACAGGTTAACATCATGAAGTGAGTGATTGGGACTAAATCTGACAGTTCCTGCAAAGAGACTAGGTATAATTTAGATAATTCTGTGCTCCCACTCAGGCCAAATCGCCCATGGGGGATTCAACCACAAATGTGAACATCATTCTGCACCTTGCTTTACAAAAGTATTGAAGATATTTTCCCAGAGACAGAACAGACAGCCCTTTCTCCTTCCACAGTAAAATGCTCATGATATTCAGAGCCTGATGACTCCGCTGAGTGCAGAAATCTGCTTTTTTGAAATCCCGTCCTCAATTATTCTCATTTAATATCCCATAAAGAGAATTCACAAAACAAATCTCAGCCAGTGCAGGATGAATTGGAAAGACAAATATATCTCTGGTATGTGTCTGATATGTAAATGCTCCTCTTTCAAATCACCCCTCCCCCACCCAGGAAGAGGACATGTCCATGCACCTTGCTGTACCGTGCCCCCAGTAAAAATGACGGCCATAACCCAGGACCTATCACTGACTGAGGCCCACAACCGTTTTCCCATTTGCTGTAAACATGGGACCAAGAGTTTCTAATTCAGGACTAACACCATGTACAGACGTGTAAATAAAACTTCCCAGTCTAAACTGAATCATTTTCTCCCGGTTTCCGCTGCCACTCCCTCTTCCCAGTTTCCGGCTCCTGCACACAACAAGGGCCATTCCGGGTCCAGTAACCCTTCCTCAGAACCGATGGCAGCTGGGAAAATTAGACTCCCGACAGTGTGGAAACAGGCCATTCGGTCCAACAAATCCACACTGCCCCTCTGAAGAGTATCCCACCCAGACCCATTCCGCTACTCTGTTATTCTAAATTTCTCCTGAACAACGCACCTCACCTTCACATCCCTGAACACGACGGGAAATTTAACTTGGCCAATTCACCTAACCGACACGTCTTCGGACTGCAGGAGATAGGGGTAAAAGAGTAAATAATAGGTGGGATGGAGCGACCCTTCAACAACTTGTCAACATTTACTCATCTCCTCTCCCCGACCTTATCTCAGATCCAACCCTCCAACTCAGCACCGCCCTCAAACTGTCCCATCTGTCCATCTTCCTTCCCAATTATCCACTCCATCCTCTCACCATTACCCCCACCTGCATTTTCCTATCGCCTTCCTAACTACCTTCCCACCAGCCCTACACACCCATCCTATTATCTGTCCTCTTCCCCACCCTCACATTCCTGAAGAAGTGCTTAGGCCCAATATGTCAACTCGCCTGCTCCTTGCATACTACCTGACCTGCTGTGCACATCCAGCGCCACACTTTAACACAAGCTGGAAGAACATCACCTCATCTTGTACCTGGGGACCCTTCAGCCCTCTGGCCTCAATATTGGATTCCATAATTTTAAGTCCTAAGCCTCCTACGTACTAGTGTCCTAGCCCCCATCCCATAGACCAGGCCCTGTTATTACATCGCCTGCAATTACACACTACCTATGGTTAGTCACTAACAGTCTCCATAAACAGCTATTCACCCTCCCCCAGCCAGATCGTTATGCACTCATTTGTCCAACTGCTCCCATCACGTTCTTTGGAATCTATCACCCCCTATCATTTACACCTTAACCCCTACCTTCTGCATATAAACCAACATTGTTTCTCAGGAACATCAGTTCTGACAAAGGGTCATTGGATCAGAAATGTTAACTTTGACTTCTCTTCACAGATGCTGCCAGACCTGCTGAGCATTTTCAGGATCTTCTGGTTGTTGTTTCTGATTCACAGCATCCGCAATTCCTTTGGTTTTCATTTACTGGGAGTTTATAATTCAGGTCTAGCAGCCTGCATCGTGGGTTTATCAACCCACCTAGTACACAAACTCAATTTCTCTCCCAGTCTCTGCTGTCTCTCCCACTCTCTTCACACTCACTGGGTCCCCCCTCACAGTGACATTGCACCTGCACAGCTCATGGTCACGTGTTGGCCTGCTGGCCACACCCCTCATTCACTCCCATTGGCGGGAGGATTACACCAACTCCCCTATTGGTCTGAAGCTGCCATCAATCAGCCGGGTCCCTTTGTGACTTGAGTGGTAGGAGGCTGAGGGGTGACCTCAGAGGTTTATAAAATCATGAGGGGCCTGGATGGGATACAGAGACAAGGCCTTTTCCCTGGGGTTAGGAAGTCCAGAACGAGGGGGCATAGGTTTAAGGTGAGAGGAGAATGATATAAAAGAGACCCAAGGGGCAACTTTTTTCATGTGCGTGTATGGAATCTACTGTCAGGGAAGTGGTGACAGCTGGTATAGTTCCACCATTTGAAAGGCAGCTGGATGGGTATATGAATGGGAAGGGCGTAGAGTGATATGGGCTAACTGCTGTCACATAGGACTAGATTAGATTGGGATATCTGGTCGGTGTGGACAGGTTTGACTAAAGGGGCTGTTTCCTTGCTGTACATGACTGTGGCTCTGCCCTGGGATGAGCTTCATCATTCAGTGAATGGGGCAGTATCACAGAGCCCAGGGCCTGGGGGTTATTCAGCCCATTGGGGCTGTACTCTCTCCATCTGGAGATGCTGCCAATCTGCCCTTTCTCCACTCCCATTTACCAGTAGCCCTCCACATTTATCCTCAAATAGTTAAATTCCAAATCTTTTTTGAAAATAACAAAAGCTGCATCTAGCTGTGGTTCAAGCTTTTCCAGATGCTCAGAACCTACTGAGTAAAATAACCTTCACATTTTTAACCTGCATTATTTGCCAATTACCTGAAAGTAGTTACTAAAAATTGTGACAATAAATTCTCTCAGTGTTTCTGTAAATTAAATATCCTGGAAACAAATCTGTTTCTGGTTGAAATGACTGATTAAGCTTCTCAGCTCCAAGGAGAATTGTCAGGTCTTTTGCTAGCTCTCCATAAAAGAGAAATCTATCTTAATTTGAATTTATTAGTGTCATAGAGATGCACAGCACAGAAACAGACACTTGGGTCCAACTAGTCAATGCCGCCCAGATATCCTAAATTAATCTCGTCCCATTTGCCAACACTCGGCCCATATCCTTCTAAACGTTTCCGAAACACGTACCCAATCAGATGCCTTTTAAATGTAATCCTACCAGCCTCCACACTTCCTCTGGCAGCTCATTCCATACACGTACCATATTCAGCTTGAAAACATTGCTCTTTAGATCGCATTTAAATCTTTTCCCTCACACCTCACGTCTGTGCTCTCTGGTTTTGGACTCCCCTAACCTGGGAATAAGACCTTGGCTCTTCACCCTAACCATGTCCTTCACGATTTATCAACCTCGAAGGTCACCTTTCAGCATCCGATGCTCCAGTGAAAACAGCCCGAGCCTATTCAGCCTCTCTGTATGGGTCAAACCCTCAACCCTAGAAACATCTTTGCACACCTTTTCTGAATCCTTTCATGTTTTATTATATCATTCCGATAGCAGGGAGCCTAGGACTAAAATCAGAATTCCAGAAATGGCTGAATCAATGTCCTGTACAGCTGCAAAATAATGTCGCAACTCCTATACATAATGCACAGACCAATAAATGCAAGTATACCAAACGCCTTCTTCACCACCCTGCCTATTGCACTTTCAAAGAACCATGAACCTGTACCTCAACATCTCTTTGTTCAGCAACACTCCCCAGGCCCTTCCCTGATTTGTTTTTCCAAAATGCAGCACCTCACATTTATCTGAATTACACTCCATCTGCCACTCCTCAGCCCAGTTGTTTGAAGTCTCATTGTTCTCTGAGGTTACTTTCTTCCCTGTCCACTGCATCTCCAATTTTGGTGTCTCTGTAAAGTCACTAATCATAGCTCCTATATTCACATAGAAATCATTTATATAAATGATGAAAAGCAGTGGACCCAAAACCAATCCTTACACCATATTGCTCATCACAGATCTCCAGTCCGAAAAGCAACCCTTCACCACTATCCTCTGTCTCCAATTTTCCAGCCAATTTTGTATAATTTGTTAACCAGTCTGTTATGTTGAACCTTGTTGAACGTCTTTCTGAAGACCAAGTTAGTGATTTCCATGCACAAAGCCATGCTGACTATCCCTAATTATTTCTTGCCTTTCCAATTACATCCAAATCCTGTCCCTGAGAACCCTTCCAGCAACTTGCCTGACTTCAGGCTCATCGGTGTATTGTTCCCTGGACTTTCCTCATCACCTTTCTCAAATAATGGCACCCGTCTTACAGCACATCACCTGTGGTTATTGGTGATACAAATATCTCAGCGAGGGGCCCGGCAATCACTTCCCTAACTTCCCACAAAGTTCTGGGACACACCTGATCAGGTCCCAGGGATTTATTCAGCTTTATGTATTATAAGATATCCAGTACCTCATTCTCTGTAATATGGACACTTGTCAAGTTATCACTATTTATTTTTCCAAACTGTCTCACTTCCACATCCTCGAAGTAAAAGCTGACATGAAATCCTCCCACCCCCGATGGTTCCACAGAGAGCCTTGCTGATCTTTGAGGGTCCCTAATCTCTGCCTGGTTACTCTTTTGTCCGAGGTGTATTTGTCGAATCTCTTTGGGTTCTCCCTAAACCTATTTCCCAAAGCTATCTCATGTCCCCTTTTCGCCCTCATGGTTTCCCCCGACTATACTCCTACTGCCCTTTTACTCCTGGAGGGATTCACGCAAACCCTGTAACTGCCATATCCCTCCTTCATTTTCTTGACCAGGCCCTCAATTTCTCTCGACAGGCAGCATTCCTTACACCTCCCAGCCTTGGCCTTAACAGGAACATACTGTCTGTGTACTCTCGTTGTTGCAGGCCTATGGATGCAATGGCAGATGAGGACATAGAAGCATTCTCAGTAAAGAGGTAGTGTTGGGAAGGATAACAGCCGAAAGGTAGATGGGTCGTCTGGCCGTGATGGAGTGCATCCCAGGAGACTATAACAGATGGCAGAGGCTAAATAGCAAACGCACTCGTGATAATTCACTAAAATGTGCTGGACTCTGGGACGGTTCTGACAGATTAGATAGCTGCAGATGTGATGCCAATATTTTTAAATGGACCTGTTAGCATAACATCTGTAGTGGGGGAAATGCTCGATCTCTCAAGGAAGAAATAGTGAGCTATCTGGATAGAAATTGTCTCAGAGCAGACACAGCATCGATTCATGAAAGGTAGACAACACTAAGCTGAGTGGTAGAGCAATGTGTGCAGAGGCCACTGTAAGTCTGCAGAGGGATACGGATAGGTTAAGTGAGTGGGTAAGGGTCGAACAGATGGAGGACAATGTTGGGAAATGTGAGGTCCTCCATTTTGGTCGGACTAACAGCTAACTGATGAAATGGTGAAAACTTGCAGCAGGCTGCTGTACAGAGGGAGCTGGGTTTTCTTGTGCATGATTCACAGGAAGTTGGTTTGCAGGTGCAGCAGGTAAATAAGACAGTGAAGGGAATATTGTCCTTCATTGCTAGAGGGATGGTTATGCTGCAGCTGTACAGGGTGCTGGAGAGGCCACACCTGGAGTACTGTGTACAGGTTTGGTATCCTTAGTTCAGGAAGGATGTACTGGCACTGGAGAGGGTGCAGTGGAGGATCACTAGTTTGAGTCAGGATTTCAGAGGGTTGGCGTATGCAGAGAGATTGAGAAAACTAGTTCTATACTCATTGGAATTTCGAAGTATCGGGGGGTTGGATAGGAAAAAAATTGAAATTATTAAGGGAGTAGATAAACTTGAAGCAGGGAGGTGATTTCCACTGGGGACAGAGCAAAATAGGGAGCAGAGAGTCAAAATAAGGGGATATCAGATTTAGGACTGAGATCAGGATGGACTTCTTCAGATAAATCTGTGAATCTGTGGAATTTGCTGCTGAGTGCAGCAGTTGACGTTATCAACTTGACTATCGTTAGGTCAAAAGGTAGATTTGTGAACAGGAAAGGAATTAAGGGTTATAGTGAGAGAACAGGAAAGTGGAGCTGAGGCCATGAAAAGATCAGCCCTGACCATATTGAATGGCAGAGCAGGCTCGAGGGGCCAGGTAGCCTACTCCTGCTCCTCTTCCTTATGTTCTTATGTTCCCACTTTCCAGCTGTCCCTTTACCTGGGAATAGCAAAGAAATATTGAAGGTTCTCGCCTTGTACCGTCAAAATTCGCCTTTGTCCAATTTAGAACACCGTTTAGATCTGGTTTATTATTTTCTGTAACTATTTTAAAACTAGTAGAATTATCAGAGAATCCTGAGTGTGGAAGCAGGCCATTCGGCCCATCACATCCACACTGACCCTCAAAGCCTCCTACCTTAAACCTGTAACGCTGCATTTCCCACGGCTAATCCACCTAGCCTGCACATCCCTGAACAATATGGCCAATTCAGCCTGGAATATCCACCCAACCTGTATATCTTTAGATAGTGGGAGGAAACCACAGCAAACAGACGAAACCCACGCAGGTAATAACAACAAGGTGATCATCCCTTTCTTATTTCCCAGGTCAACCTAAGTAACTTCGCTGGACGTAATCTCAGAATATCCTCCCTCAGCACAACTGTAATGCTACCCCTAATCTTCTCATGTCCCCCTTTCTATCCTTCCTCTTGCATCGATACCCTGGAACATTACGCTGCCAGTCCTACCCATCTCTGAGCAACGTTTCTGTAATACCCATGATATCCCAGTGCCACATTCAAAACCATACCCTGAGCCCATCTGCCTTCCCTGTCAGGCCTCTTGCATTGAAGTCAATGCAGTGTAACTTGTCAGTTCTACCTGGTTCTGTGCCTTGCCCTTGCCTGCCTTGACTGTCTGACTTCTGAACTGTACCAGCCTCAGACTTACCTCTTTTCTCACTATCTCTTTGAGTTTACCCACACTCCCTCACTGGTTTAATGACTCCTGAGTAGCACGAGCAAATCTCCCTGCTTGGATATCAGACACCTTCCAATTCAGGTACAATCCATCCTTCTTATGCACATCAACTCTACTCAAGAGGAGATTACAATGATCAAAAGATGTGAATCCTTCTGCCCTATACCAGCTCCTTAGCCAATCATTCATCTCCTCCATCCTGCTATTCCTACTCTCACGAGCATGGAGCACCTGGAGTAATCCACATATTATGACCGAGGACCTGGTTTATTATACTCCAGGCTAATTTGCTATATTCTCTCATCAGGCCATTTATCTTTTCCCCTTCCTTTTTCATTGGTACCAATGTACAATGACCTCCCACTGGTCATTCTTTCCTTTGAGAATATTCTGCTACCTGTCCGAAACATCCTTGACCCTGGCACCAGGGAGGTATCACCTCATTCTGATGTCTCACTGTTAGCTGCAGAAACAGCAGTCTGTGCCCGACTAGAAAGTCCCTTATCATCCTTGAGCGTTTGGAATCTGATAGACCTCTCATTATAGTGGAGCCAATCTCAGTAACAGTAACTTGGCTGTCAGTGCAACATTCCCTGGAAGTCTATGACAACCTACATTATCCAAAACAGTAAACATGTTTGAGATGGGGATAGCCACAGGAGACTCATGGCTGAAAAAATGTGTTGTTGGAAAAGCGCAGCAGGTCAGGCTGCATTAAAGGAGCAGGAGAATTGACGTTTCTGGCACAAGCCCTTCTTATGCTCGAAACGTCGATTCTCCTGCTCCTTGGATGCTGCCTGACCTGCTGCGCTTTTCCAGCAAAACATTTTTCAGCTCTGTTCTCCAGCATCTGCAGTCCTCACTTTCTCCACAGGAGACTCCTGCTCTACCTACCTCCCTCTCCTACCTTTCCGAGAGGTAACCCATCTACCTGACTGTATCGGCAGTTTTCCGGCCTGAAACTGCCACCTATCACACATCCTGACTCTTGTAAATTCTTCATTACCATTAAGTACTGCTCCATCTGATCCATGTGATCCAAGAGGACTTGAATCACTTCCTGCAGGCTATCATCAGGATCATTCAAACTCCCCCTACTCTCCTCCAGGAAGTGCACATCACTGTACGAATGGCCATCTCTGCACCTTAATCTGTAGATCCAGAAAAAGGCAGAGTCTTACAGCTTTACAAAAGACTACTCTCGAATACATTGGTACCTGTATTTTATATTTAAAACATTCAACCAAAAGATCATAACAGAGGCACTTAAACTAGTAAACACTCACCCTACTGAATGTTTTACTTTTTACAATCCGCAACAGAGTAAGATTTACCTTTTAAGAGACTGAAACCCACTGAGCTGATCCCCGGCTGCGAGTCACAGACATACAGCACGGAAACAGACCCTTCAATCAAACTCGTCCATACCGACCAGATATCCGAACCTAATCTCGTCCTATTTGCCAGCACTTGGTCGATATCCCTCTAAACCCTTCCTATTCATATACCCATTCAGAAGCCTAATAAATGATGCAATTGTACCAGCCTTCACAACTCCCTCTGGCAGCTCATTCCATAAACGCACCACTGTCGCATGAAAAAGTTGGCCCTTAGGTCCCTTTTATATCTTTCCCCTCTCGCGCTAAATCTATGCCCCCTCGTTCTGGACTCCCCCACTCCAGTGAAAATACCTTGTCTATCTATCCGATCCATGCTCATGATTTTATAAATCTCGGAGATCACGCCTCAGCCTCTGACACTCCAGGGAAAACAGCCCCAGCCTGTACAGCCTCTCCCTATATCTCAAACCCTCCAACCCTGGCAATATCCTTATAAATCTTCTGTGAACCTTTCTAGTTACACAACATCCTTCTGACAGGTGGAGAACAGAATTGCGCAGAATATTGCAAGAGTGGCCAAACCAATGTCCTGAACAGCCGCAACATGACCTCCCAACTCTCTTACTCAATACTCTGGCCAATAAAAGAAATCATACCAAACACCTTCACGATCCTATCTACCTGCGCCTCTACTTTCAAGGAGCTATGAACCTGCACAACAAGGTCTCTTTGTTCAGCAACACTCCCCAGGACCTGACCATGATGTGTATCAGTCCTGCTAAGCTTTGCTTTTCCAAAATAGAGCACCTCGCACTTATCTGAATTGAACTCCATCTGCCACTTCTCAGCCCATTTGCCTATTTGATCAAAATCCCATTGAAATCTGAGGTAACCTTCTTCACTGTCCACTACACCTCCAATTTTGATGCCATCTACAAACTTACTAACTATACCTCCTGTGTTCACATCTAATTCATTTATATAAATGATGAGAAGTAGTGGACCCAGCACCAATCCTTGTGGCACTCCACTAGTCACAGGCCTCCAGTCTGAAAAATAATCATCCATCACCACCACCCTCTGTCTTCTGCCTTTGAGCCAGATCTATATCCAAATGGCTACTTCCATGAGATCTAACCTTGCTAACCAGTCTCCCATGGGGAACCTTGTCGAATGCCTTACTGAAGTCCATATAGATCACATCTACTACTCTTCTCTCATCAATCCTCTTTGTTACTTCTTAAAAACCAGATCAAGTATGTGACACATGATTTCCCATGCAGAAAGTTATGCTGACTATCCCTAATCAGTCCGTGCTTTTCCAAATACACGCAAATCCTATCGCTCAGGGCTCCCTCCAACACCTAGTCTAGCACAGCGTCTGTAGTTCCCTGGCTTGTCCAAACCACCTTCGTTAAATAGTAGCACCATATTAACCAACCCGCAGTCTTCTGACACCTCAGCTGTGACTATCAATAATACAAAAATCTCAGCAAGAGGCCCAGAAATCACTTCCCTCGCTTCCTACAGAATTTTTTGGATACACCTGATCAAAGCCTGGGGATAGATCCACCTTTATGCATTTCCAGACATCCAGAACTCTGCAGTATGGACATTTTTCAAGATGTAACCATTTATTTCCCCACATTTTACATCTCCCGTGTCCTTCTCCACAGTAAATACTGATGCAAAATATTGCATCTTGATAAAACAAACAAGGGCAGGACTTACACTAATTAAAAGTAAGGCTTTGAGTAGTGATATGGAACAAAGAGACCGAGGGGTTCAGGTTTTCTTAGTCTGTGTCACATGTAGACAGGGTGGTTAAGAAGGTGGTTAGCACACTTACCTTCATTGCTCAGACCTCTGAGTACCGGAGTTGGGAATTTAGGTTGAGGCTGTACAGGATGCTGGGGAGGCCTCTTCTGGAATACTGCGTCCAGTTCTGGTTGTGCTGTTATAGGAAGGATATTATTAAATCGGAGCGGATTCGGAAGAGACTAACCGGGATGTTGCTGTGAATGGAGGGATTGTGTCACAAGGAGAAGCTGGATAGGCTGGGATGCTTTTTCACTCAAGCGTAAGAGGTGGTGGGGGGGGGGTGGAATTCAAGACCTGGGTGCATACAATTTGAAAATAGATGAGAAAGGTTTGAAAAACTAATTGGGGATTTGTTTTTACTTTTACATGTGTGAAGTGAACTCCCAGAAAAAGAGGCAGCTGTGAATACAATTACAATGTTTAAAAGACATTTAGACAAGTCCATAAATAGGAAATGTTTGGATGAATGTGGACCAAGCGGAGGCAGGTGCGATTAGATTAGTTGGGAATTATGGTCGACACGGACTGGTTTAACCACAGGGTCTGTTACTATGCTGTATCACTTTATGACTAATTCTCGCTATCTCTGTGAATTCCTCCATCCTCACAACTCCCCAGATCACGGTCACCTCATCCAGACTTAACTCTTCCTTATCTCTAGAAGTCCTCTCTAGCCTCAGAACCATCACTATCTCTGGTATCACAAACATGTCAATCTCTATAACATCCTCCAATCTCCTCCTGTCTCATCACCCTCACGATCTCTAATCTTGACAACCCCCACAAATCTGTCCTTCTCCACATTAAACACTGATGCCACACGTTTAGTATCCCCCCAAAACCCCATCTCCTGTGTCTTCACACATAGGCTGCCTTGCTGATCTTTGAGGTGGCCTATTCTCTCTCTAGTGACCCATTTGCTCTAAATGTATTTCTAAAAACCCTTTCCCTATTCGCCAAAGCGGTCTCCTGTCCCCTTTTTGCCTTACTGATTTTACTCTTCAGTATACTCCTCTTGCCTTTATACTCGAAGGATGTTTGTGATTTGGTGGATTGGAATAAATGCAAAATATTACATCTTGGTAAAACAAACGAAGGCAGGACTTACACTGATTAAAAGTTGGGCCTCGGATAGTGATATGGAACAAAGAGACAGAGGGGTTCAGGTCTTTGAACTATGTGTCACATGCAGACAGGGTGGTTCAGAAGGGCTTTAGCACATTTGCCTTCATTGCTCAGATCTTTGAATATAGGAGTTGGGACGTTATGTTGAGGTATTACAGGATGTTGGTGAGGCCTCTTCTGGAATACTGTGCCCAGTTCTGGTTGTGCTGTTATAGGAAGGATATTATTAAATTGGAGCAGGTTCAGAAGAGATTTACCAGAATGGTGATGGGAACGGAGGGATTGAATTATAAACAGAGTCCTGATAGGCTGGGTCCCTTTTCACTGGAGCACACAGGAGGCTGAGGGGTGACCTGATTAGAGGTTTATAAAATCCTGAAGAGTTTCGGTGATGTGAACAGCAGGTGCCCTTTCCAGGAAGGGACGCAATTCAAGACTGGGGACATACTTTTTAACGTGAGAAAAGGAAGGGTTTAAAAAGAAGTTCCGGATTTATATTTTGTTTTTGCACAGAGAGTGGTTCACATGTGGAACAAACTTGCAGAGGACGTGATAGATGTGAATACAATTACAATTTCAGGGTGGCACTGTGGCTCAATGGTTCGTGCTGCTACCTCTCAGCGCCAGGGACACAGGCTCAATTCCTGTATTGGGTGACTGTCCATGTGGAGTTTGCATATTCCTCCCCATGACAGCGTGGGTTCCTCCAGGTGCTCCCGTTTCCTCCCACAATCCACAGATGTACAGGGTAGGTGAACTGGCCGTGCTCAATTGCCCATAGTGTTCAGGAATGATTGGGTTGAGTGAATTAGTCAGGGGTAAATGTAGAGCAAGAGGGTAGGGGAATGGGATTCTAATAGGAAAAAAAACATTTGGACCCGTATATCAACAGGGAATGCTAGGATGGACTTGGACCAAGTGGAGGCAGGTGCGATTAGTTCAGTTCGAATTTATGGTCGACACGGACTGGTTGGACCACATGTTCTGTGTCGATGCTGTGTAACTTTATGACTCGTTATCTCTGTAAATTCCTCTATGTTTGGAACTCTCCCTATCAGTGCCACCCCATCCAGCCTTACAAATCCTCCACATCTCTATAATTCCACTCCAGCCTCAAAATCCAAAAACCTCTATCACAAATATTTCTATCTCTGTAATATCCCCCATCCTCACAATCCTTTCCAACTTGCATCTCCTCCAGCTTCATTATCCTCCCCATGTCTAATCCCCTCCAGTCTCTCAAAGCTCTGCTATATCTGCCTTTCGTTATTTCCAGCTTTCAGGATGCCCAATGTTTATTTCTCACTTGATGATGGCCCTTTCCAATTCCTGCGCTGAGCTTCTGAATTTCCTCTTAAAACTCTGCATCTCACGTTTCTCCCAAAAACATTGACCAATCACGTGCCATCTATTCTAGTATCACCTTTTCTGACCTGATGTCCAATGGAGCCTGTCATATTCCTATAATAAACATCTCAGCGGTCTACAAGACAGAAAAACGCTCTAGTGGTACATTGGGTCTGTGAGAAAGAAAACTTTCTTTCATACTGTTGAGGGCTGCACTGATGCAGGCAAGTGGAGAATGTTCCAACACGATCCTGATGCGTGCCTTATAGAGAGCAAACAGACACTGGGGAATCAGGGGTTTGGGAAAACTGAGATTGTTCTCCTTGTAGCAAAGGAAATTGAGGGGAGCTGAGAGACAAGTGCTTACAAAACATATACATCAGGATGTTAAACCTTACACTCATCAATTCATCATAAATGGATTACTGGACACATATTGAAGATTTCGGGGAGATCGATTGACAGGACGGTTTGATTCAAAGGAGAATTTTTATGCAGAAAATGGAACTGAGCTGGAACAAAATACTCACACACAGTGCAAATATCCAGGTCCTGATGAATGGAGTAATTCAATCAGAGTTTGGCGTTACAATTACTGAGAATCCTATCTGAATATCCACCTGTAGTATCCTGTAATACAAGTTTATAAAATCTGTCACTGTCAGGTCAGGTTAGAAACTCACACCATCCCCTCCTCCTGGTCCAGGATGACTGTACACATCACCCCTTGTGGAGACCAGTAGTCAGCTCAGGGGGAAATCTGTGTGGGTTTCTATGAGTTTCCACCTTGGGACTTCATGTGACTGAACAGGGCAGATCTTTGACACATGGGAGAGAATGTTCCAAGAGTCAGTGAGATGCGGACAGCAGGATTTTCTTCCTTTTCTTTCCTTCCGTGCTGCCGCTGTGCCTCATCAATAAGACATGGAGGGTGAAAGTCTCATGCAGCTTGATGGGCAAGTTCTGACCAATGGGCAGCAAGATCTTCCCAATCCTTCCAAAGAGTCTCTCTGAAAAGACAGCAACTCAGCATGCTTCACACTGCCCGGTGCTCCCTGGAAAGGTTGAGAAGAATGAGGGGGGAATCTCCGAGAAAATGCAGACCAGTATACTTCCAAAAGGATTATAAACTGTTTACAGAGAGGGATTCGTTGGAGAAGTGGACACCAAGTTGGCAAATGGCGCATAACTTGGGATAATGTGAAGTTGTTCATTTTGGAGGAGTTAATAAAAGAACAGAGGACTATTTAAATGGTAGAAATGTAGAAACCTGCAACACAAAAGAGACCAGGAGGTAATTGTGCAGGAAACACAGAAAGCCAGCACACAGTTACAACAGGTCATCAGGAAGGGAGATGAAACGTTGTTCCTTGTTTGAAGGGATTTGCAGTATAAGAGTTTGGAGTATATACCTGAGAGCAACTTTATAAAGTGCGAGTGAGACTACATATGGAGTAATGAGAGACATTTTGGACCCTTTATATAAGGAAAGACATCACTTCATCGGAGGCATTTAGAGAAGATTGACTGGGATGATCCCTGGTTTGCAGGGACTCCCTTTTAAGAAAAGGCTGAAGAAGTTGGGACTCGACTCACTGGATTTGGGGGAGAATGAGAGGGGATCTTATTGAAACACATTGGCTTATTAAGGGGTATGACAGTGTAAATACTGAGAGGATGTGTCCCATCATGAGGGAACCTGGAACCAGACTCTGGGGCAGTTGCAGAATCAAGGGTTCTGTTTTAGATTTGTCAACTTTAATGCAACACAGACATGGGTAAGGGGTTTCAGTAGCAATGGAGCTGGGGTGAGGTGGAGAAAAATAACATTTTAGAGATTGGAGTTCCTGGTGTTTGCGATTGTGTAGATGTCTGATCAGAAGGTCACCTTGGGGTCAGAATATGAGAGCAATATTGTGAAGTCCTGCCTCAGGCATTTCCCAGTAAGAGGGATGGGCTCAGCAATAAGGGAAAGGAATTTGTAATAGCAACTGAAGGCAATGGGTTTAACCATTGCAGTGTTTCATTGGAGGAAATTGCAGCCAATCGAGTGGTAAGCAGTTTGATGAATGAGTAACAGTGGAGCAATGGAGAGGGATGATAGGGAGAGAGAGCTGGGCATTGTCAGTGTACATGGGAAACCAATACGATCTCACCTCCTGGCAGTATGTAGGTGAGATACAGGAGGGCACAAAGATAGATCCTGGATGGACACCACATATGAGGAATCCAGAAAGGAAAGGGAGAGTGGAGATGGAGCAGGACCTTGACGTCAAACATTAGTTCTTAGCAGAATTGGAGAGAAGGACATAACCAGAAAAGACAGACAGGACAACGAACAATATTTGTGAATGGGTGAGGGGGAGTGATGAGGAGGGGCCCGACTCAAAACTGCTATTCCTACATCAGTGACATCACCCAACTCCACCCTAGTCTCAGCTCATTTACTGAAATATTTGTCCATCCTTGTGTTATCTCCAGACTTCGTTCTCCAAACACACTCCTGGCCAGCCTCCCACATTCAAATTACATATAATCTCAAGAGTATCGAAAACCCTCCTGCCCGAGTGCTCACTTGCACCAAAACTTGTTGATTCATCAAAAGGCTCCTTCCAAGCAACAATTTAAAATTCTCTCCCTTGATGTAATTCCTGGCTGTGAACATCCCTGTCTCCCTGCACCACACAACCTGAGAGACCTCGACAACTCATTTTCTTTCAGACTCCCAAAGATGCATTTATTCATTGCTTCACCGGTCTGGCTGTTTCGACAGTTGTCAAGGCAACACGGTCTGGAATTCACTTCCTGACCCTCTCAGACCTGCTTTTATTCTTTAAGGTATTCCTGAAAACCTGCTTATTTGGCAATACTTTTGATAACCTACCTAATATCCCCATCTGTGGCCTTATGTCAGAAATTCTCAATGTCTGTGAAATTATAAAAATGATAAAAATACAAACTGTTGTTAATTTGCACACACATTGTCAACTCTTCACTGTCGCTGAATGAATAACCTATAACATCTCTTACCCAAGAACATTGTGGGAGCACCTTCACCACACGAATTGCAGCTGTACAAGGAAGTCAAACATCATCCTCTCCACAGGCAATGGGGCTTTGGCATTAATCACTGGTATCTGTGGAGAGAGAAGCATTGTTGATATTTCAGGGAGGGCTAAATGCATTACAGGAAATGAGAATGTTGCAGAATATGATGGTCAGAAATGGAAGGAAAATGCACTCTTTTGCTGAAAAAAAAAAGAATTATTCACTGTCAAAGATACTGTGGAAAATTTAGTCCGTTTAGAGAGGAGCACATTGTCAGGGGTTGGGCAGCAGAGGAAAATTAACTAACAAAAGGTCTGTGAAAGTAACAGGAAAACACTAAACAAGTCAAACAGCCTGTGCCCAAAGACTTTAACTCCCCTTCCCGCTCCACCAAAGATATGCAGGTCCTGGGCCATCTCCACCGCCAAATCCCAGGCATCTGATGCCTGGACGAAGAACGCCTCATCTTCTGTGTTCAGATCCTCCAATCACATGGGATCAATGTGGATTTCACCAGTTTCCTCATTTCCACTCCACCCACCTTATCCCAGATCCAGCCTTCCAACTCGGCACTGCCCTTTTGACCTGTCCTACGTTTCCAACTTCCTTCCCACCAATCGGCTGCTGCCTGACCTGCTGTGCTTTTCTAGCATCACACTCTTTGACATTGAAAACATCCTGACTCTGACACTGTGTAAATCCTGCCCTATCACTCCCTGCCAAGGAAGGCTGCGCATGCGTCCCCCTACAGCTTGCCCCTCTCAAAGTTGGCAGCCACACACACGTGTCCCGTGGATCACTGCCCCCAATAAAGATGGCGGCGATCACTCACACCTTTCACCATTTGAAGCATTTTCCCGTTTGCCACAAACACGGGCCTGGGATTTTCAAATTTGTGTTTTCCCATGTGCACTAAGTTCTGTAAAACGTCTCAGCCCGTTCCATTAAAATTTCCTTCTCTTCCTGGTCAATATGTCTTTCCTTAACCATGTACTGCACCTTCACACATTTCCAATGCCTTGGTCACAACATCACAGTGCTGCCAGTGAAGGTTATCACGTGGTATCACTTCATTCCTGATGAAGGGCTTTTGCCCGAAACGTCGATTTCGCTGCTCCTTGGATGCTGCCGGAACTGCTGTGCTCTTTCAGCACCACTAATCCAGAAGCTTATCACATGGTTGAGTGTAGCCACGCCCCTCATTCACTCAGACCAACCGGCATTACCTTGTCTTCCAGCCCTGTCCCCATCCTCTTATTGGTCCTGCACTGAGATCAATCACCAGAGGCCCTTTGTGGCTGGAGCATGCTCAGTGCTTCCTGCTTTTGCTGCTGTTCATCAGGTACAAGAGAGAGTGTTCATTCCTGTTTCTCCTAATGTCAGACATTAACAACAACGAACTGCATTGTATGGAGCCTTTCACACTGACAAGTCTCCTGAAGTGCTTCACGAATGCTGGAAACATTGATTAAAGAGAACAACTTTAAGATACATCTTTGAGGAGTACTGAGGGGGTTGGGAAGGATATTGAAGAGGTTTTTAGATCAGACAAACCATCTAAAGAGCAACCCACCCAGACCCATTCCCCTACATCTAACACTACGGGCAATTTAGCGTGGCCATTTCACCTAACCTGTACATTTTTGGACTGTGGGAGGAAAGCGGAGCAGCCAGAGGAAACCCACGCAGACACTGGGAGAATGTGCAAACTCCACACAGACAGTTGCCGGAGGTGGGAATAGAACGCGGGTCTCTGGCACTGTGAGGCAGCAGTGTTAACCACTGTGCCACCGTGCCGCCAATCTGCAACTTTGTCCTCTGCAGCTCCAATCATGGAGTGATGTCTGTGGAGAACAGCTTACAATGGAGACAGTGAGTGGCTAACCATAGGTTAACAACCCAAGTCCTAGCCCCCCCCTACCCCACACACCAGGCCTTGTTCTCACAGCCTGCCATTACACACTACCTATGGTTAGCCACTAACAGTCTCCACTAACAGCGAGTCGCCCTCCCCCAGCCAGATCGTTATCACTCCTTTATCCAACCCTTCTTCTCGCTCTATTCCCACCTATCCTTTAATCCTTACATCCTCCCCTAAACCCTACCTGCTCATATAAACCAACATTTTTTCTCTCAGTATCAGTTCTGAGGAAGGGACACTGGATCTGAAACTTTAACTGATTTCTCTTCACAGATGCTGCCAGACCTGCTGAGCTTTTCCAGAACCTCCTGGTTGTTTTTTCTGATTTACATCTTCCACAGTTTTTTGGTTCTAATTTACCGGGAGTTTGTAATTCAGGTCCCACAGCCTCTGTCCCAGTCTCTGCTGTCTCTCCCAACCCCACCCAGTGACACTGCACCTGCACAGCTCATGGACAGGTGTCATCTTGCTGGCCACACCCCTCATTCACTCCCATTGGCTGCAGGACCACACAGATTCTCCTCCCATTAGTCTGGAGCTGCTGTCAATCAGCCGGGCCCCATTGTGATGAGAGTGGAGGGCTAATCCCTCTCTCTGCCCTGGGATGAGCTTCATCATTCACAGTGAATGGGGCAGTATCACAGAGCACAGGGCCTGGGGGCTATTCAGCCCATCGGGGCTGTACTCACTCCCTCTGGAGATGCTGCAAATCTGTCCCAATTCCCCTCCTATTTGCCCACAGCCCCCCAAATCTTTCCTGAAAAATTAAAATTTCAAGTCTGTTTCAGAATACCTGCTAAATCTGTGTCGTTCAGACTGTTCCAGAGGCTCAGAACTTACTGAGTACAATAATGTTCACATTTTCACTTTATATTATTTGCCAATTACTTGAAAGTAGTTACTAAACGTTGTGACAGTGTTAATAATTCGTCTCTCTCTCTGCAAATTCAAGACCTTGGAACCAAATCTGCACCAGGTCAAAATCACTGCTTCACCTTCTCACCTCCAAGGACACCTATCTGTGCTTCAGCTTGCTCTCCACAAAAGAGGAACGGATCTTAGTTTATTAACGTCATAGACATGTCCAGCACAGAAACAGGACTTCGGTCCAATTCATCCATGCCAACGAGGAATCCTAAACTACTGGAGTCCCATTTGCCAGCTCTTGGTCTGTATCCATCAAAACCCTTACTGTTCACCTACCCAATCGGATGCCTTTTAAATGTTGTGATTTTATCAGCCTCCACTACTTTACCTGGCAGCTCATTCCATACACACACCACACTCAGCTTGAAAACATTGCCCCTTAGATTCCTTTTAAATCTTTGCCCTCTCAACCATGTGCTCTAGTTTTGGACCCACCTAAGCTCAAGAAAAAGAACCCCGGCTGCACACCTTATCCATGCCCCTGGTGAATTTATAAATCTCCATGAAGTCACCTCTCAATCTTTGAATCTCCAGGGAAATTAACCCCAGCCTATTCAGCCTCTCCCTGTAGCCCAAATCCTTCAATCCTGGCAACATTTTTGTAACTCTTGCCCGAACCTTTTCACATTTCACAACATCCTTCCCAGAACAGGGAAAATCAAACTGAAAACAGAATACGAGAAATGGCTTCATCAATGTCTTTTAAATGTTGTAATTGTACTAGCGTCCACCCCTTCCCTTGGCAGCTCACTCCAAACATGCACTGCCCTCAAACTGTCCAACTCTGGCAAAGTCCTTGCAAACATTTTCTGAAATGTTTCAAGTTTCACAATATCATTCCTGGAACAGGGAGATTGGAACTGAAAACAGAATTCCAGAAGAGCCTTAATCAATGTCCTGTACAGCAACAACATGACGGAGAGCATAACAAACGCTGCATTCACTCCCTTACCTACCTGTGACTCTACTTTCAAGGAACTATGAACCTGCACTCCAAGGTCTCTTTGTTCAGCAACACTCCCCAGGACCTTACCAGTAAGTGTATAAGTCCTGCCCCGATTTGCCTTTCCAAAATCCAACAGCTAACATTTATCTAAATTGAACTCTATCTGTCATTCCTTGCTCCACTGCCATTCTGATCAATATCCTGTTGTATTCTGAACTAACCCTCTTCGCTGTCCATAACAACTCCAAGTTTTGATGTCTTGTGTAAAGCTACTAATAATACCTCATATATTCACATTCAAGTCATTTATTTAAGGACCCAATAATCGATCCTTGTAGCACACTGCTGCTCACAATCCTCCAGTCCACAAAACAAACCTCCATCATCACCCTCTGTCGCTTACCATCAAGCCAGTTTTGTACCCAGATGGCTTGTTCTCCCTTCATTCCATGTTATGTAACCCTGCTAACCAGTCTGCTTTGTGGAACCTTGTTGAATGTCCATATAAACAAAGTTCACAGCCTGGTTTAATCAATTTTCTTTGTCACTTCAAAACATTCAGTCAAGTTAGTGAGACACGATTGTGCACGTACCAAGCCACATTGACAATAGTCAATGATTATTCCTTACTTTTCCAAATAGATGGATATCCTGTCCCTCAGAATCCCTTCCAACAACTTGCCTGCCACTGACTTCAGGCTCACTATTCTCTTGTTCCATGGCCTCTCCTTACCACCTTTTTAAAATAATGGCACCTCACCTGTCGCTATCAATGATACAAATACCTCAGAAGAGGCCCAACAATCACTTCCCTAGATTTCCAGAAAGTTCTGGGATACATCTGATCAGGTCCCAGGGCTTTATCCACCTTGATGCGATTCAAGACATCCAGTAACACCTCCACTATAACATGGATACTTTCATGTTCTCTCTGTTTATTTCTCCAAACTCTCGAGCTTCCATATCTTTCTCCAGTAAAAAGGACGTGAAATATTTGCATATCTTTCCCACCCCCGGTGGTTCCATAGACAGCCTCGTTAATCTTTAAGGGGTCCTATTCCCTGGTCCAGTTCATCTTTTGTCTGTGATATATTTGTTTAATCTCTTTGGGTTCTACTTAAACCATTTCCTGAAGCTATTTCATGTCAAACAGCATCAGCAGCAACAGAGCTAAACAATCCCACAACCAATGGAATAGATCGGAGCTCTGCAGTTCAGCCACACCCAGTTGTGAACGGTGATGGACAATTAAACAACTCACTGCAGGAAGCATCACAGATATCCCCACCCTTACTGATGGAGGGGCCTCACACACCCATGCAACAGATAAGATGACAGCATTTGCAGCAATCTGCAGCCAGAAGTGCAAAGTGGGATGATCCATCTCAGCCTTCTCCAGTGGTTTCTAACATCACAGATGTGAGTTTTAAGCCAGTTTGATTCAGTTTGAATAACATCAAGAAATGGTTAAGTAGTGCAAACGCTATGGGCCCTGCAAAATTCTGGCAATAATACTGATGGTTTGAGCTCCACAACTTGCCACCCACCAAGCCAAGTACCGCTCCAGCACTGGCATCTACCGACAATGTGGAACATTGCCCAGGAATGTTCAACACAAAAACACAGGGCAATCCAACCCAGCCAATTTCCCTCTATCAGTCCACACTCGATCAGCAGTAAAGTGATGGAAGATGTCATCAACAGGGCTACCAAGCAGCAGCTGCTCAGCAACAGTAAGCTGAGTGACACTCATTTTAGGCTCCACCAGGGCCACTCAGCTCCCGATTGTGTTACCGCCCTGATTCACAACCTGACAACCAGCTGAATCCCAGAGGTGAGGTGAGGGTGACAGCCCAGTCCCACTCCAAGATCACTATTTCTAGCCGATTCTACCCTTGTCTCAGCTCATATACTCTCATCCACCTTGTGTTATCTCCAGACTTCAGTATCCAAACACACTCCTGGCCAGCTTCCCACAGTAAATCTCCCTGTAATCTTCAGAAAAACTAAATCTCTGCTGCCCAAGTGCTCCCTCCTACCAAAACTTGTTGATCCATCAAAAGGCTCCTATTCATAATCAACAACATAAAGCCACAGAGATGTACAGCATGGAAACAGACCCTTCAATCCAACCCATCCATGCTGACCAGATATTCCAACCCAATCTCGTATCACCTGCCAGCATCCGGCCCACATCCATCAATTTAAAATTCTCACCCTTGATTTAATTCCTGGTTGTGATCATCCCTAGCTCGCCGCATCACACATCATTGAAGACCTCGACAACCCATTCTGTTCGAGACTCCCAATGATCTGTTAATTCATTACTTCACCTGTATGGCTGCTTTTACAGTTGGCAAAGCAATATTTTCTGAAATTCGCAGCCAAAACCTCACAGCTCTGCTTTCCTCCTTTAAGACATTCCTCAAAACTTGCTAATTTGGCAATGCTTTTGGTCACCTGACCTAATATCATCCTTCTCTGGCCTTATGTCTAAAGTTCCCAATAATATTTTTGTGAAATTATAAGCACGATGATAAAACTACAAACTGTTCTTGATTTGGACATTACCTTCAAATCATCACTGTTGCTGAATGAATACTCTGTAATGTCTCTTAACCAACCACATTGTGGGAGCACCTCCACCACACAAACTGCATCTGTACAAGAAAGTCAAACATCACCCTCTTCACAGGCAACAGGGCTTTGGCATTAATCACTGGTTTCTGTGGAAGGAGAAACACAGTTGATGTTTCAGGGAGTGCAAAACAGATTACAGGGAATGAAAATGGTGCAGAATTTGATAGTCAGAAATGGAAGGAAAATACACTTGCTTATTGGAAAAAAGAATTCTTGACTGTCAAATATTTTCCAGAAAAAAAATTAATAAGCGGCACATGGTCAGGGGCTGGGCAGCAGTGAAAAATTAATTTACAAAAATGTCTGTAAAAGTAATCATAAAATACTAAACCGACCAAAAATACACCATTGTTCGATACTGAGCAAGCTAGATATTGACAAAGTGCTCATAAGGGATCCCAGAGATGAAGCACAGCTGTATAAGCTATTATGATCCCACAGTCATAGAGACGTATAGCACCGACACAGACCCTTCGGTTGAACTCATCCTTGCCAACCAGGTATCCGAACCTAATCTATTCCCATTTGCCAGCACTTGGCCCATATCCCTGTAAACACTTCCTAATCGTATCATGTGTCTAGTTAGATGCCTTCAACAAGTTTTAATTGGACTAGCCTCCACCACTTCCTCTGGCAGCTCATTCCACCCACTGCATGAAAGAGTTGTCCTTTAGGCCCCTTTGAATTTTTGCCCCGTTCAACCTAAAGCAATGTCCTCTACTTTTGGACACCACTGCTCGAGGGAAAACATCTTGTTCATTTACTCTGTTCATGCTCTTCATGATTGTATAAACCTCCATAACATCACTGCTCAGCCTATGGCACTCCAGGGAAAACAGCCCCAGCCTTTTATGCCTCATCCTGTCGCTCAAATCCTCCAAACCTCACAACATCCTTATAAGTCTTTTTTGAAACCTTTCAAGTTTCACAGCACCCTTCTGATAGGAGGCAGGCCAGAATTGCACACAATATTCCAAAAGTGGCCTAACGAATGTCCTGTACAGCAAAATGACCTCCCACATCCTATACTCAATGCTCTAACCAATAAAGGAAAATACACTGAACACCTTCTTCATCATCCTATCCACCTGCAACTTGACTCGCAAGGTCTATGAATCTGCAGTCCAAGGTCTCTTTGTTCCGCAAGCGTCTCCAGGGCCTTGCCATTCAGTGTATAAGTCCTGGGCTGAAAAAGCACAGCAGGTCAGGCAGTATCAAAGGTCAGGAGAATCGACGTTTCGGACATGAGCCCTTGATGCAGCTTGACCTGCTGTGATTTTCCAGCAACACATTTTTCAGCTCTGATCTCCAGCATCTGCAGTCTTCACTTTCCCCTAGTGTATAAGTCCTGCCCTGACTTGCTTTTCCAAAATGCAGCACCTCACATTAATCTAAATTAATCCATATCTGATCGATATCTCAATGTAACCGGAGGTAAACTTCTTCACTATGCACAATACCTCCAATTTTGAATGACCTGCAAACTCAGTTACAACAGCAAGTCATTTAAATGAATGACGAAACAAATCCAGAAATAAACATCCATTTCTCTGAGTTTGAATGTGCTCTGTGTAAATCCTGCCCAATGACTCTGTACCAGAGAAAGGCTGCACATGCGCCTGGCTGCACCTTGCCCCCTACAAAGATGGCGGCCGCGCACGTGTCCAGTGAATCGTTGCCCCGAATAAAGATGGCGGCGCTCACTCAGGCCTGAAGCCGCGCTGAGGCAATTCCTCGTTTACTCCAAACACGGGACTGGGACGTTCAAATTTGTGTTTTCCGACGTGCACAACTTATTTGTAAAAACTCTCCGCTCATAACAACACAGTTTTTCTCCCGTTTCCCTGTTTATTTATTTCCTTACCGTATCCTTTCGCTCCATAACTTCCTGAGCATCCATTACAGCGACTCACCTCCGCGTGCGAGGGTGATCACGTGGTTTAGTCTAGTTCTGCCCCTAGTTCACTTTGATTGGTTGGAGGACCTCCAGTTCCGCCCACCGTCCTTTCATTGGTCCGGAGCTGACATCAATCACCCGGGGGTCCCTTTGTTGGCTAGAGCATGCGTAGTGCGTGCTGCTTTTGCTGATATATTGGGTAATGTGATGGGAGAGTTCACTGAGGGGAAGGATCCTTTTGTGTGAGCTCTGCAGTAGATTTCCTTTATTCATGGAGGGAATTGCCTTCCTACTCATGACTGCATAGCTGTGATTGATGAACCAATGCCATCTGAACCAGTACATAAACACACCATTTTCACAACATCTGAGATCTTCAGCACATTGTATCACACTCTTCTTTGGAGATAAAAAAAGCATGAAATGGAGCCTCAAGGAATCAGAACAGGAATAGGGCATTCATTCCCTTCGGCTTGTTCCCCCATTCTATCAGATCATGGCTGGGCCAACCCAGACCTCAACACCTCTTTTATGCTTGATCCCTTTTATGCTTGATCCGCATAGCCCTCAACTGCTCAATATTTCAAAAATCTATTTGCCCTCTTTTAGAATAATTTGAGATAGAATCATAAATTCCCTACTGAGTGGAAACATGCCCTTCGGCCCAACAAGCCACACTGACCCTCTGAAGAGTAACCCAACCAGATCCATTCCCCTACCACATTTAACTTTCACAATTGTTTGGGCTAGAAAATTCTAGCCATTCACTGAGATAAAAAAATTCTTTACATTTTTTACAAAATGAATGTTCCCTTATGTAATGTTTGGTTTGAGACTTCATTGGTGCTAGAAGATCTAGTCAACATCTACCCTGTCAAGGTCCTCAGAATCTTGTTTCCATAAGATGACCCTTATATTAAGTGGGTGTCACAGTGGTTAGCACTGATGTCTCACAGCGCCAGAGACCTGGGTTTAATTCCTGCCTCAGGTGACTCTCTGTGTGGAGTTTGCACGTTGTCTGCGTGGGTTTCCTCCGGGTGCTCTGGTATCCTCCCACAATCCAAAAAAAATACAAGTTAGGTGAATTGGCAATGCTAAATTGCCTGTAGTGTTAGGTGAAGGGGTAAATGCAGGGGAATGGGTCTGGGTGGGTTGTGCTTCGGCGGATCGGTGTGGACCTGTTGGGCCAAAGGGCCTGTTTACACACTGTAAGTAATCTGGCTGTCGAGATTCTATTGAATAATGACCTAACCTGTTTAGCTATTCTTGATAGAACCTTTTCGTTCTCAAAGCAGCTAGTTGAATCTTTTTTTGAATGGTCTCCAATACTGGTTTATCCCTTATTAAATATGGGAGCTAACATTGTATACAGTACTCCAAGTGAGGTCTCGGCAACAGCCAGTGTGGTTAACCAATCCTCACTCCATGCAAATACCTTACCCCTGACACAGTGAGCTCCTGTATTATGCAATTAACTTTTATGTAGCACCTTATCATTTGCATTTTTTAAAACCCAAACACAGAACATCATTGGATTGCCCTTTATCAGCCCTGCTTGTTATCTCCTCAATGAACTATCGTAAATTTGTCATAGTGTCTCTTTCACAAAACCCAGACTACCATGTTAACTGATGAGCTTTTCTAAATGTCCTGCTACTTATTACTTTAATATTCGACTCTGCTGTATTACAAAAGCAGATATTAAACTAACTAATCTATAGTTTCCTGATTTCTGTCTCCCTTCCCTTCTTGAACAGGTGCATCAATCCACTGGATTTTTCCTGTATCCCCTGATTCTGGAATATTCCAATCGATGCCTTGAATATCTCTGCAGTCAGTTGCCCTAAAAGTGTTTGATCCAGGCCATTAGGTCCTGTCTGCCATTAGTCCTATTAGTTGGTCAATACTTTGTCCCTTGTGACAAAGACTGTTATAACATTTTTCTACTCATGATTAACTTGCTTATTTGCTACCTTTAGGATGATAACGGTATCCTCCTTCATGAAGATCAATGTAAAATATCGGTTTAAATTATCTGCTGTTTCCTTGTCCCCATGATCAATTCCACAGTCAGAACCTCCAAGGGTTCGATGCTGACGTTAGATACTCAATTTTTATATACCTGTACAACTCTTGTCATTCATTTTTGTTTCTTGTCAATTTAATTACATGATCAGTTTTCTCCCTTTTTAGTCATCCGCGGCTATGTCATTCTTTTCCTTGTGGGTACTGCTCTTGACTGCCTTTGTTACCCACGGGCGGTTCACCTTTCTCTTCGCGTTCTCCTTTTTGCTTCAAATTAACTTTTGCTAAGAATTATGTAAAACAAAACTCATCATATTACAGTGACTGAGCATGTGATTTTTTTTAAAACATTGGATGCCTTAATGTTCTCATTGGGTTTTGCTGTTTCAAAGAAGATCTGAGATCAGCTGCAAAGGAAGTGACAGCTGATTCGCTGTTAATTTCCAAAATTAATTTGAATACTTGCAAAAAGAAATTGTTTGTATTACTGTGAGAGCAGGGATCTAGCCAAATACCTATTTTAAAAAGGTAGCACAGTTGTGATGGTTTGAAGAGGGGCCTCCGATTTCAAAAGCACAATGTGATCCAAGTTGTCTTCTAATCTGTGCTGTACTAATTCTTTCTGATTGAGATGACTGGGTTGGCATGTGCGCAGGTTGTAGCAGGATCTCTGACTGCCACAAACCGATCTGGGGGAACAGCTCCTGTGTCAGTGACAGTGCTGTTGGACTAATAGAGGCAACAACATTCAGACTTCACGAAGCAACTGCGAACCAGGGCTGCAAACCCACAATTCAAAGAATTGCAGGTTAGGTGAATTGGTTATGCGAAATTGCCATAGTGTCCAGCGATGCACAGTTTCAGCGCATTAATCAGGGGTAAACATTGAGGAATAGTTTTGGTTGGGATACTCTTTGCAGGGTTGGTGTGGATTTGTTGGGCTGAAGGGCGTGTTTCCACAACGTAGGGATTCCTTGCTATGAGTAATTTTGGGGATCTAACAGAATCCTGGAATTCAGAGGGTTCACTGTTAGTTAAAATAGTATTGTGCACTCAGCTTATGCTACCTTCTGAAGCAGTTTGAGGTAGACTGCTCTGTGCAATTTTACAGAACAGATGCTCTGGAACCAATCATGGAACAGCTATTTTAGACCTGATAATATGATTGAATAATGAGCTCAAAGTAAAAGACCCTTTTGGTAAGATGCAATGCAGCATGATAGAATTTAGCTTTAGGGTGAGGAATTTGACTCTTCAACTAGTATCTAAACTTAAAGGCAGTGACAAGGGGATAAGGTAGTAGTTCGCTAAACTGGAATGGGACTCTAGTTAGAATGTCAAAGCAGAAGAATATATTCAGTTATTTTATTATTCTCAACAATATATATTAACTTGTAAAAGAAATGCACGATGAATAGCGGTGCATAGCTGAGGGAATTATGAGTGACATCAAATTGAAAGAAAAGATGTACAAAACTGCAAAGATGATGGTAGACAAGAAAGTTTAAAAATTTCAAACTATCGAAGGATGAACAAAACAACAGATGGAAGATATTTTGTCCCTTGTCAGAGAGACTGTTGTAACATCTTTGCTCCCCTTAATACCTTGCTTATTTCGCAGCATTAGGATGGTAACAGCATCTTCCGGATTCGTAAAATAATTGGGCAAATTAACCCACCAGTCACTCAGCCTAAAACACAGTGCTCTTGTGATTCTGTGGTAGTGTCTCCAACTTTGAGCCAGAAGGCCTGGAACTGTCCCACCTCCAGAGGTGTCATAATGCATTGAAATAGTTTGATTGGGAAAGCAATACTGAGACAAACTTCAGTAATTGAATGGACAATCTTGATGGTCTCTGAAAAATCCAAACTTGACTGATTTGTATCCTCACCTGAGGCCTGATCTCAATTAATCTGCCTCATTTAAATGGAATTGCCTTTTCTTGTGTTGAATATAATTGAAGTTTGCCCTGTCTGCATGCCCCCTTGTGCAAAACATGTTGCAATCTGTCAAAGAATAATATTGAAAACTCAGATCAGCTGATAACCTGTTCAAGGGCTTAAACCAGTGGCCTTTTCCACTGGGACAGTAGGCGCTACAAAATTGATCCCATTTCCCATTAAACTGAGACAGGTGGTGGTGAGCTTCCTGGAATGTCTTTCACTGAAACATTTTTGAATTAAAATAAATTACTTTGGTTGCGGTGCAATTGAATTTAGAGATTTAGTGGGGAGTATCGACTGTCATTTCTTCATTTCATCGCAGAAGGAATGAGAGCAGCCCAACGCCAGCCGAAACTGCCAGATATTAAAATGCGTAACTCCACCTCATTAGCCAGTCTGACTGAGTCATACAGACTCAAACATCATGACTGGAGGTGGGCTTTTTGTGTTCACTGTGGATGCTTTTACAGAGTTCAAAATTAATGCAGAACATATTTCTTGAGAACTGAAAACAACAAATAATGAATATCACAGGAGGGAGCTGATGGCCGAGTGGTATTACTGCGAGGTAAAAACATTGACTGCAGATGCTGAAAACCAAATACTAGATTAGTGGTGCTGGAAGAGCACAGCAGTTCAGGCAGCATCCAACGAGCAGCGAAATCGACATTTCGGACAAATGCTCTTCATCGGGAATAAAGGCAGTGAACCTGAAGCGTGGAGAGATAAACTAGAGGAGGGTGGGGGTGGGGAGAGAGTAGCACAGAGTACAATGAGTGAGTGGGAGAGGAGATGAAGGTGATAGGTCAAGGAGGAGGGGATGGAGTGGTTAGGTGGAAAAGAAGATAGGCAGGTAGGACAAGTCCGGGCAAGTCAAGGGGACAGTTACTGAGCTAGAAGTTTAGAACTAAGGTGAGGTGGGGGAAGGAGAAATGAGGAAACTGTTGAAGTTCACATTGATGCCCTGGGGTTGAAGTGTTCCAAGGCGGAAGATGAGGCGTTCTTCCTCCAGGCGTCTGGTGGTGAGGGAGCGGCGGTGAAGGAGGCCCAGGACCTCAATGTCCTCAGCAGAGTGGGAGGGGGAGTTGAAATGTTGGGCCACGGGGCGGTTTGGTTGATTGGTGCGGGTGTCCTGGAGATGTTCCCTAAACTGCTCTGCTAGGAGGCGCCCAGTCTCCCCAATGTAGAGGAGACCGCATCGGGAGCAACGGATACAATAAATGATATTAGTGGATGTGCAAGTAAAACTTTCATGGATGTGGAAGGCTCCTTTAAGGCCTTGGATGGAGGTGAGGGAGGAGGTGTGGGCGCAGGTTTTACAGTTCCTGCGGTAGCAGGGGTAAGTGCCAGGATTGGAGGTTGGGTTGATTGGGGGCGTGGACCTGACGAGGTAGTTGCAGAGGGAACGGTTTTTGCGGAAAGGGGTGGGGAGGGAAATATATCCCTGGTAGTGGGGTCTGTTTGGAGGTGGCAGAAATGTCGGTGGATGATTTGGTTTATGCGAAGGTTGTTAGGGTGGAAGGTGAGCACCAGGGGCGTTCTGTCCTTGTTACGGTTGGAGGGGTGGGGTCTGAGGGCAGAGGTGCGGGATGTGGATGCGATGCATTGGAGGGCATCTTTAACCACGTGGGAAGGGAAATTGCGGTCTCTAAAGAAGGAGGCCATCTGGTGTGTTCTGTGGTGGAACTGGTCCTCCTGGGAACAGATTCGGCGGAGGCGGAGGAATTGGGAATACGGGATGGCATTTTTGCAAGAGGTAGGGTGGGAAGAGGTGTAATCCAGGTAGCTGTGGGAGTCGGTGGGTTTGTAAAAAATGTCAGTGTCAAGTCGGTCGTCATTAATGGAGATGGAGAGGTCCAGGAAGGGGAGAGAGGTGTCAGAGATGGTCCAGGTAACTTTAATTTCAGGGTGGAATGTGTTGGTGAAGTTGATGAATTGCTCAACCTCCTCGCGGGAGCACAAGGTGGCGCCAATGCAGTCATCAATGTAGCGGAGGAAGAGGTGGGGAGTGGTGCCGGTGTAATTACGGAAGATCAACTGCTCTACGTAGCCAACAAAGAGACAGGCATAGTTGGAACCCATACGTGTGCCCATGGCTACCTCTTTGGTCTGGAGGAAGTGGGAGGATTCAAAGGAGAAATTGTTAAGGATGAGGACCAATTCAGCCAAACGAATGAGAGTATCGGTTGAAGGTTACTGTTGGGGACGTCTGGAGAGGAACAAACAGAGGGCTTGGAGGCCCAAGTCATGGCGGATGGAGGTGCACAGGGATTGGATATCCATGGTTAAGATAAGGCGTTGGGGGCCAGGAAAACGGAAGTCTTTGAGATGGTGTAGGGCGTGGGTGGTGTCTCGAACGTATGTGAGGAGTTCCTGGACTGGAGGGATAGGATAGTGTCGAGGTAGGTAGAGATGAGTTCAGTGGGGCAGGAGCATGCTGAGACAATGAGTCGGCCAGGGTGGTCAGGCTTGTGGATCTTGGGAAGGAGGTAGTACCGGGCAGTGCAGAGTTCCCGGACTATGAAGTTGGAAGCTGTGGGTGTGATATGTCCTGAGGTGATGAGGTTCTGTATGGTCTGGGAGTGGGGACACTGCTGGGCAAGGAACAGCTATATTCGAGGCTTCAATCCCACTATCTTGTGAGGACATTTCTTTCCCCTCTGATGTATGGTCCTCACTGAGACAACCCAGGTGGTCCCAGGTATCAATCTTGACCCATGCTGTATTAGTGATCCCTGTAATATCCTCCATTCCCGATCATCTTTCCTCTGTTTGGAATCTCTTCTAGTCCCCACAATGCTCTCTATCTCTGTCAGGTTCTCCAATCCCTAACAACATAATCCCTATACATCTCCAGTAGAAACTAAATTCCTTCATCCTGGTTAACCCCGAGAGTCCTGTTTATCCCTGTAAGCCCCTCCTACCAATACTGCCCTCCATGTAAATGTATTTGCCTTTAACCTCTCCATCCTTTCCTGTCTGGGTAAACGTCTCCAGCTCCTCCAAGTCTTCCTTGTCTGTGAAAAATTATTCACTCCATTGAGCTGTCCCGATCTGTGTAATCCCTTCCAGATCTAAATACCTCCCTGTCTTTGAAACTATGTCAGGCTCCTACCTGAGAATCTCACTATCCGTGTAATCTCCCAAGGAACCCCTGACTTCAGGAACCCCTCCACCTGATAACATCCTCCATGTCTGTAGAAATCTTCCAGTTCAACCGTCCCTATCATGGAACTTTGTCTCTATTATCCTAATGATGATGATAAACTCTTCCTCTCTAAAGCGCACTCAATCTCTGTAAACTCTGCTGGTCCCTGCTCCCCTCCTTGTGCATGTAATCTGCTTCAGTCACTACATATCTTTATATCTTTAACGTCCTCCCCATGTGACTACACTATTTATTTCCGTTACCTTCATGAGCTTCCGTAATTCTCACCGACTCTCCCCATGTCCCATCCCTATATCCCTCCGTTTTTCTGAAAAGTCCTCCTGATTCATAAAACCCTCCCTAAATTTGTCTCCTGTTCCAGCCTCCACATCTCTCCCTGGAGCAGTCAAAGCTGCTCCAATAACCTCAAAACCTCCTGGTGTTTCTAACTCCCTTTAGTTGTGAAACTCTCCCCATGTCTGTAATATATCCTGCAGTGTCAAAAGCTCTCCCTATATTTGTATGGTCCTCCAATCCCTACAATTGCCCCTGTTTTTGTAACATTATCCTGCACCTTGAAACCTCCTGATTGCCGAACCTTCTTCAGGCTCTGCACTTTCTCTATTTCTGCTATTTTCTCCTGCTCTTAGAACACTCTCTCTCTGTATGATCCCCTGCAGTCTCTGTAGCCATCCGTATCTCAAACCACAAGCTGCCTCCACAACCTTCCCCACATCTTTTCCTGCTTCCAGTCCCTTCAGCACCTTCTATAACTGCAAACTGCCCGTTTGCCAAGGCTACTCCAGTTCCTACAATGTCTGTCAGAATCTGATGCCCACACTCTCTCTAATCTGCAAGTCTCTCTGTAATCTGTTAATATCTGCAGCCACCACTACTGTCCGTAACTTTCTTCGGTCTTCCAGTCCCATTAAGCTTCCAATTCTTGCATTAACTAAAGCCTGTGTATCTTAGTACTGCCTAAAAACGTGCATGTCTATGTAAACTGTTCCAACCCCTCACTATCTCCATAAACACCTGCTACCCCTAAATCCATCTCTATTTGTATTCCCTCTTCTAGTCCTGTCAAAACCCCCAATCTATGGAGCCCATTTGATCTTCCCTTGTTGGGTAATCTCTTGAAGTTCCAGGTGATTTCCCAATTTTAGCAGTTTCCCCAATCTTTATGACTCTCCAATTCCGATCAGACTCACTTTCAATGCCAGTTTATCTAGTATCAAAACCTACCTATAATCTGCTTATTCTTCTCCAATTCTTAGAAATTAATCTCTTTACATTTCACCCTAGTTCTCCCCCAACCCTCCCAACCACAGGAACCTCTTTCAGTTTGAGCAACCGTCCCCATCTGTGTCATTGTCTCTAACCCAGTAACCTGGCATTCTCCATTGCCTTCCTATCTATGAGCCTTCAGAACCTAGAAGCCTTCGAATATCTGTAAACATCTTCCGTCACTACAACCTTCCATACCTCTCTCAGGACTCTTCTCTTGGAAACACCCCCTGTCTGTCCCTCTCAGTCTGCCTGCCTCACCCTACACCAATCCCAATCCCTATCTCCAGAATTAAATCCACCTCCCTCTATCTCTGTAAATTCCTCAAATCCCCAAACACCTTTGTCCCGCTGACATTCTTGATCAGATGTACTCTGTTTAATTCTAACATCCTTGTGTCCCTGTAAGCCTCCCTATCTCTGTAACCTTTATCCATCTGTTCAAACCCCCACTACTGAGGAATGACTCCCTGTATTCGCCATAAGGGAGAAGGAAAGACAGTGAACAGATATGATGGAACTGTCATTCCGGAGATGTAGCTGCAGAATCACCATCGCTGGGAAGGGAATATTGAAGGGTTGTTGGGATCTATACAAAAAGGCAACAAGTTGTGAAGAAAGGATGAGGTTAATGCATTAATGAGACAGTCATATGGATCTGAAGATCAAATGTTGGAGTCTGTTTGGGTGGAGCAAGCAGCAACAACCGTTAGCAGGAATTATTTTATGGGCACCAGAAAATGATGGTAATGTCAAGATGGTTATGATCAGGACACTGAATATACTTGGAGCAAGGGCAGTATAGTTACTGTGGCTGACGGTGGTCTCCATCCCGACTGGATAACTAATGAATTTCAGGGCTATAATGGATGGAATCCTGGATTGATTACGAGATGGTTTTCTCTAACATCATATCAAGGAGCCATCAACAAAATTGTCTATTGTAGATCAAATACTGTGTAATAATAAATATCTAAAAATCCTAATCTAAAGGTGTTTTTTTTGAGCAGAGACCCACAATGTTGTAATGTAGATGCTCAGTTTGAGCTAGGACCATGAGAAGTAGGAGTGAAATTAGACCATTTGGCCCATTGAGGATGCTCTGCCTTTCAATCTGATCATGGCTGACCTGATACTCTTCAACTCTACTTTCCGGCCTTTTCCCCAAGCCCTTGTTTCCCTGATTCATTAACATCTGACCATCTCTGCTGTAAATATTCTTAATGACCCAGCCTCGACAGCCCCCTCCAGTCAGGAATTCCCACAGAGTCACTACCCTCTGAGTGAAGACATTCCTCCTCATCTCCATCTTAAATAGGTGAGCCCTTGATGGGATTTTAGGGTCTCTGGTTCCAGATTCTCACACAACTGAAACGAAGGGAAATGACAAAGATAATTATTGGAGGTGAAATGAAAATTGGTGGAGATGGGGTTAACGAACAAGAATGTCCAAGGTTGCAGAGCTTTACAGATCAGTTGGAAAGATGTGCAGAGAAATGGCAAATTGAGTTTAATCTGGACAAGTGTGAGGTGATGTCAGATTCAAGCGGAAATTAAGGAATCTGAGGGAAGTTGATAAATAGAAAGATCTTGGTGCAAGACATTAACTCCCTGAAAATGACAACAGAAGTGTTTCAGACAGGAAAGAAAACAAATAGAACACTGGCCTTCATCGGTCACAGCGTTGGGTATAGTGGTTGGCATCTGATGTTGTAATTGTATTAAACTTCTGCTTGGCCACATTTGCAGTACTGTGTGCTGTTCTCATCTCCACGCAATGGGAATTATGGGGAGACTTTGGAGAGGGTACAAAAGGTGGTTATCAGCACGTTGCCTGTGTTAGGTTTTTCATGGTGTGTTAGGTGTAAGAGGAAATTAAACAAAGTTGGATTGTTTTGCGAGAGTATCAGAGGCTGACAGGAGACCAGGTACAGAGGATGTTTAAACGAGATGTGTATGACAAGTTTTTTTTAATATAGAGAGTGGAGGTTACCGAGGGATGTCGTAGCAACAGAATGTGAATAAAGTTTCAAAGTGGCATTTAGACAGAAACATGAACAGGGATACGGGATATGGACCATGTGCAGGCAGATGGTATGTGTTAGAATAGCATCTTGCACAGCACAGCCATGGTAGGCCGAAGGGCCTGTTGCTGTGCTCTACTGTTCTATTTTATAACTTCACAGCATCTGCCCGATCAGAGACCCTCAGAATCTTGGATGGTTCATTCCATTTCTCTCTCATTATCTAAACTTCAATGGGTTCAACCTCAATCTACTTCACCTATTCTCACTAGAAAATCCCTCCATTCCCAGGATCAGCCGAGTGACCCTTCTCTGACCTGCCTCCAATGCGACAGTATCTTTCCTTCGGGCACTCAAACTGTTCATAATATTCTAGGTATTGTCTGACTTGAACCATGCCTAATTTTAGCTAGATCTGCCTATTTTTAGACTCCATTCCCTTTGTAATAAATGCCAGCATTTGATTTGACTTCTCTATTACCTGCTGACCTTGGAAGCTAACCTTTTTAGATTGATGAACAAGAACTCCCATAACCCTTTCTCCTGCCAGTCTGAAACCAAATAGTGTTAGCCTGACATTAAGTCGGGAGCATATTAAAATTGTTCGAAAGGATATTTTAAAATAAAATAACTGGCCACTTAGAAACACATTTTGAGCCTGTTGGATTTAATTGGTTTGTGTGAATATAAATGGCTGAATTGAATGGGTATAGAAGGGGTGTAGTGGTACAGGGGAAATGGTGTCTTTGAATTATCAGAAGCCTTTACACAAATTTCAATAAGGGCTAATGAGTAACTTGGTAGAGAATAGGGCCTCTGAAATATGAATAAGTTCGCCTATGTGTGGAACCAGAGGAGGTGGGTGAGATATTAGACAAAATAGTGTTGTCAGTATTTACTGTGGCGAAAGACATGGAAGTTAGGGAAAATGGGGAAGTAAATAGTGATGTCTTAGAAAGAATCCTCAACAGAGAAGAGAAAGTGCTGGAATCTTAAAACAAATAAAGTTAGATCAATCCTCAGTAGCTCATTAGGTGCATCCTAGAATATTGTGGAAATCTAGGGAAGAAATTGCACAGCCCCTAATAGAAATATTTATATTATCAACAGATGCAGTGCGGTGCCGGAAGACTGGAGGGAGGATAATGCTGTTCCATCACTTAAGAGCTGCAGGGAAAAGCCAGGAAATTACAGCCCAGTGAGCCCAGTGGTAGGGAAGTTGTTGGAGGAGATTATGAGAAAACGGTACCACATATATTAACAAAGGCAAGGGCTGATTAGAGATAGTCAGCATGGCTTTGTGAGTGGAAAACCGTGTTTCACAAATCGGATTCACTCTTTGAGGAGGTAGACAAGAGATCGATGAAGGCAGACCAGTGAACATTGTCCACATGGACAGCAAAGCATTTAACATTGTTCGAAGGGATTTCGAACATCTTGTCAAGAGGAAGAAGGAAGCTTATTTTAGGTTGAGGAAGCAAGGGTCAGAAAGCTTTTTCGAAGGTAACATAGAGCAGAACGATGGCTCAGTGGTTAGCACTGCTACCTCACAGCACCACGGACTCCATTTTGATTCCAGCCTCAGGCGACTGTCTGTGTGGAGTTTGCACATTCTTCACGTGTCTGCGTGGGTTTCCTCCAGGTGCTCCGGTTTCCCCCCACATCCCAAGGATGTGCATGTCAGGTGACTCAGCCAAGATAAATTACCCATAGTATTCAGGGATGTGTAGGTGTGGCGCATTAGTCAGGGCAATTGGGGAGTAATAGGGTGGGGGAATGAGTCTGGGTGGGATACTGTTTGCAGGGTTGATATGGAGGTGTTGGACCAAATGGCCTGTTTCTATACTGTAGGGATTCTCGAAAGTACCAGGAAGGAACTTAGGAGTGGACTTAGGACAGCTAGAAGGAGACATGAAAAATCATTATTGGGAAGGATTAAGGAAAACCGTAAGGCAGTCTCCACTTAAGTGAGGAACAAGAGGATGGCCAGAGTGAGAGTAGGGCCTGTCAGGGATAATGGAGGGAACTAGTGCCTGAAGTCGGAGGAGGTTGGGAAGGACCTCAATGAATCCTATGCCTCAGTATTCACTGCTGAGAGGGACATTTGTGAGGACAGCCTGAAACAGGCTGATATACGTGAACAGATTGATGTTAAGAATGAGGATATGCTGAGAATTTTGTAAAAGATAAGGATAGATAAGTCCGCTGAACCAGATGGGATGTGCCCAAAGTTACTGCACGAAGCGAGGGAAGAGATTGTTGCACTTTGGCGATGACTTTGCACCCTCACTGTTCACTGGAGTCGGACCATATGATTGGAGAGTTGCAAATTTTATTCCCTTGTTGAGGAAATGGAATCCTGGGAATTACAGACCTCTCAGTCTTATGTCTGTGGTGTGCAGATTATTGGAGCGGACTCCGAGACAGGATTTATGATTCCTTGGCAAACCATAGTTTGATTACAGATAGTCAGCATGACTTTGTAAGGGGCTGATCATGCCTTATAAATCTTATTGAATCTTTTGAGAATGTGACAAAATACCTTTTAGGCTCCATTCCGAGAGTACAGAGACATGGGTTGCCGGGAAACCTCTCTGTCTGGATATGGAATTAATGGCTCCCAGAAGACAGAGGGTGATTACAGATGAAAAGCATTCATCCTGGAGCTCGGTGACCAGTGTTTTTCTGCAGGGAGAGGTTCCAGGACCTCTGCTCTTTGTGAGTTTATGAATAACTTGGATGTGTGAGTGGAAGAGTGGGTTAGTAAGTTTGCCAATGACATAAGCGTTGGTGGAGTGGTGAATAGTGTGGAGGACTGTTGTAGTTTGCAAGGGGGCAATGACAGGATGCAGAGCTGGGCTGACAAGTGGCAGATGGAAGTCAATCTGGAAAAGTGTGAAGTCATCCATTTTGAAAGATTGAATTTGAATGCAGAATGCAATGTTAAAGGCAGGATCTTTGGCACTGTGGAGGAACAGAAGGATCTTGGGTAACAGGTCCAGAGATCCCTCAAAGTTTGCCACCCAAGATGATAGTCTTGTTAAGAAGGAACATATTGTGTTGGATTTCATTAGCTGGGGGAATCGAGTTTTAAAGCCGCGAGGTTATGCTGTAGCTCTATAGAGCCCTGTCTGGACCCCACTGGTAATATTGTGTTCAGTTCTGGTCTCTTCATTACAGGATGGATGTGGAAGCTTTAGAGAGGGTAAAGAGGAGATTTACCAGGATGCTGCCTGTACTGGAGGGCATGTCTTATGAAGAAAGGTTGAGGGAGCTAAGGCTTTTCTCATTGGAGTGAAGACGTGTGAGGATGACTTGGCAGAGGTGAACAAGATGATGAGAGGCATAGAAAGAGTGAATAGTGAGAGACATTTTTTACCCTGACATAAATAGCTATTACAAGGGTGTGTAATTTTAAGGTCATTAGCGAGTGGTTAAGGGGAGATTTCCGAGGTAGGTTCGTTACATACAGAGTGGTGGGCGAGTGGAATGCACTGCCAGAGGTGGCAGTAAAGTTAGGGACATTTATTATATTTCTGGATAGGCACATGGATAATAAAATGAAGGGTGTGTATGTTAGTTTGATCTTACGTTTGGATAAAATATTGGTATGGCATCATGACCGAAGGGTCTGGTGCTGCACTGTCCTGTGTTCTTTGTTCCATATGGTTAAGTGGGTAATGAGCTCAGATCAATGTAAAAGGATATGGCATTCAGGAGGAGTGGGGGAACTGGATACAAAACTGGGCTTGATGGTAGGAGACAGAGGGTGATGAGAGACATGTTGTTTTTCTGACTGGATGCATGTGACCAGCGGTGCAGTGGGTCCCCTGTTGTTTGTCATTTGGACTAATGGTTTGGATGGGAATATTGGTATCCTGGAAAGTAAGATTTTGTTTTTGAGTTATACTGAAATTTGTGGTAAAGTGGACAGTGAAGAAGGTTATCTGTGATTCTACAGGATGAACAGTCCAGCTGGGATAGTGGGCTGAAGAATAGCAGATGGAGTTTAATTAGATAAATGTGAAGTGTGCCATTTTGGTAAAACAAGTCAGGGTGGGACTTGTAAAGTTAATGCTTGGGCCCTGGGTGGTGTGGTCAATCAGACCCAGGGATGTAGGTACACAGTTCTTTGAAAGTAGTGTCACAGGTAGACAGGCTGGTGAAGCAGGTGTTTGGGATGGTTACCCTCATTGGTTAGAGCATTGAGAGTCGGAGTTGGGATGTCATGTTTACTCTGTACAAAACATCGGTGAGGCCTCCATAAAAAACATTGTTGATCAGTAGGAAGAACTCACCTGGTTCACTTACCTGCTTTAGGGAAGACCACTGACATTCTATCCTGGTCTGGCCTACATGTGACTCCAGACCCACAGCAATATGGCTGACTCTGAACTGCCGTCTGGGTAATTACCAGTGGGGGCAAAGAATGCTAGTCCAGGCAGTGACACGCACATCCCATGAATAAATAACTAAAAATACCCATGGCGCTCCCTACCTCTGCAAACCCCTCCAGCTGCAGCAATCCGTACTGACCTTGTAACAACGTTCAGGCCCTGACCACTCTCTGTAACACTCTCACCACCTCCATCCCCTTCATCTCTCCCTGTTCCTTTTGTGACAATAAGCCCTGACAATTGTACCCCTTCCATCTGACTTCCTCCTGCTAGACGACCCTTTGTAATTCCTTTAAAAATTACACCTAAACACTCCCTTATTGCAGAATTTGGTGATCCTCTCAGCCTGATAATCTAATATGATGCATTCTGTCCTGAGTGAGGGACCAGTGGGAATTTCTTGCTGAGGTTTTGTCTGTTTCAATGGAATGTCCTTTTGTTGAGTGTTTTACACTGTTCCTTCAAATGTTTTCCACTGTTCATTTACAGACACATATTTCAGTCTGTTTAGCCTGTTTACCTTGGTCACTTGTCTGCTCAAACACAAGTAATTGGCTATTTTCATTTCTAGTTGTAACTTGTCCTTTCTGTGAGTCTCTTTACATTATATTTCTTAAAACTGCACTTAGCACAATTTCCTAGAGGATCTCTTAAGGTGATATGACTCATTCACTAAGTTTCATCGCACAACGGTCAATCTGAGATCGTTACGTTCCTAGCCAGTTGCCCAATGTGTTATTCAAAACAACACTGAAAAAAAATTCTTGGAACTCCTCTTCCAATATCACAGTTGTCCAACTGACTGCCCCAGGTTATGCGAAAATTGAAGTTTCCCAAAATTATCACAATGCCTTAGTTAAAAATTCCATTGAGTTCCTGTTCAATGCAGTGATGAGCAATGAAATACTGTTCGGTGGCTAAAAACTGTTCTGCTGCTTGTGTCCTTGGCAAGTAGTAGCCAGAATTTACATTCAGACTGACTCTACTTCATGATCTGCTGCCAAATGCTTTCTCTGTAATGCCTTTGTTATCCATTATTGTTAGCGTTACTGATTTTGCCTGAGTTTCCACAAGATTGTGAACCATTGAATATTTATGTTTCACCTTTTGTTCGCCCTGTAACCACGTCTCCCTGGTGACGAAATCTCTTCTTATCACTGCATCACAAATCCATCTACCTTATTGATGAGAATTCGTCAATTCCAAAAAAAAGTCATATTTTACTCTTTCCCACAATTTCCTGTCACAAACCGATTCCCTGATGTACAGTTTTAGTTAAACTTTGTCCCATCCTGTTCCTTTCTGCTTGTCTTTAGCCACATTCCCATGCTGTTCCGATGCTTCACCTTTTCTTTTTGGATTTGGAAAGCTCCTTTCACCTGAACCCTGGCCCTGCATCCTCTCTGTCAGTTTAAAGCCCTGTCCATAAACCTACCGACATGATTGGCCAGGACACTGCTCCCAACCCAGTTCCAGTGGGACCATCCTAATGGACGATTTATTAAATCAGTTATGGGATGTGGGTGTCTCTGGCTGACCAGCCTTTCTTGCCCAGCCCGAGCTGCCCTTGAGCTGAGTAACTTGCTCGGCCATTTCAGAGGGTAATTGAGAGGCAAGCACTTTGCTGTGGGTATGTCGTGCCGACCACGTGAGGATTGGCAGATGTCCTTATCTAAAGGACAAGTGTTTGGGTTTTTTGTACATCAGCAATGGTTTCATACTTACTTATGGATTCTTACTTACTATTTTTGAAATTATTCATTTGAAATTCTCTATTTCTGTGGTGGGATTCAAATCTGTCTCCCCTGAACATTAGCTGTGGTTTGGGATACATGCTCTAGCAATAATACCACTAGGGCATCACTTCACCTGCTCACTGGTTGCTCATCCCTGAAACCAGTGCATCATGAAGCTAAACCCATGATTCTGTGATCCCAATACCTTCCAGCACTCTAGTGATATCACTCGGTATCTCTCTATGTCGTATCTCTCACGGTGTGGGTCTAATTGCAGTCTCTGTCAGTGCTTCCTGCTCTTGCAGTTAGTCTAGATCCTGGGTCAACAGATTTCTACCTCCAGAAAGACACAGCAACACAGAGCAGGGATGGAGTTTGGGATTTTCCAGATCTCTGTGGGACTCAGTACCATTCTCCTTGTGTAACCCTCACTGCATCAGTCTAATGTCCCATTCTGTCTAATGTCCCATTCTGTCTATTTCCCTGTCTCCTGTAGGTACTCGGGAAGTTCCTGGCTCAATAGACTTCCCAACTGCTTGGTGTCTCGTCTGTCACCACATTGAAGATGTTTGGTCAGCCAAAGAGACAAAGGGAAGAGAGATCTGGAGCCTTCAATAAATCCTGCAGTGAGGTGAGATCACTCACAGTGCACAGAGCAGGGAGCAATGAGTGGGCTCCAAACACCGGCAAACAAGACATGACACAGATGCAGTGCTGGAGGGGGAAGCATTGTACAGACACACCCCAGGCTCAATCACCACATCTACTTTAACTTACGTTGTGAGACAGCATCGGGAGTTCAGAGCTATCAATCCAGGCCTCTGCTGTCTTAGTGAGCATCAGTACAACAGAGGTTCAAGCAGGCCTCCCACAAGACGTTTGGAATGCTGCATGGGATCTTTCTCTTCTGTGTTCTCCCTCCAACACTGCACTAAGACTCAGTACCTGTAACACTGTATCTGTGGCATGGCTTGTGCACCAGTGTCTTCAATAATTTGTAACTCCTAGAACAGTTCCTGTCCCTGTAACCTCCTCCCTTCCCTGTACTCCCCCTGCATATTTGAAAGGTACTGCATTCTAGATTACCATCCGTATTGCTGTAAAGTGCTTCAGTGTCTACAACATGCTTTATTTCGGTACTCCAATCCTCTTTAACTGCATACAGAGTCATACAGCACGGAAACAGAATCTGTGGTCCAACTCCTCAATGCTGCCCAGGTTTCCTATACCGAACGACTCTCATTTGCCTGCATTTGCCTCTTTTCTCTTCTGACCTTCTCCTCTCCATGTACCTCTCCATGTTCCTGCCCAAATGTCTTTTCCATGTTGTAATTATTCTTGTTTCTCCCATGTACCTCAGGCAGTCCATTCCGTCTATGCACCATCCTCTGTTGCCCCTCAGCTCCCTCTTTAAATCTTTGCTCTCTCACCTCCCGTTTATAGCCTCTAGTTTTAGACTCACTTCCCCTTGGCTATTCACCATTCTTAGGAACTGTATGGTTTTGTAAAACTTTATAACGTCACTCCGTAGCCTCCTCTGCCCAAGAGAACTATTTAGGACAATGTTACAAATATCTCCAACGTATCTAACAAAGCGCTGGACAATGACAGCAAGTGTCCTAAATGCCACTTTCGCCATCCTGTCCATCTGTAACTGTACCCCTTGGTCTCTCACTGTTCGACAACACTGGCCGGGGCCCTCCCATTAACTGTGTCATTCATCCCTGGTTTGTCTTAACAAAATCCAAAACCTGAATTAAACTCCATCTTTCATTCCCTGGTCCACTTGCCCAGTTGGTCAGTGTATTCACTGTATTCGATAACTGTACTCACTGCCCACTACACCATTAATTTGATCATCTACAAACTTATTAACAATGACTCCTATATTCTCAATCAAATCGTTTGTGTAGGTGATGCATATCAGTGGACCCAGCCCTGAACCTTCTGGCACACCGCTGGTCACAGGACTCCAGTCTGAACAACAACCCTTTCTCACCGCCCTCTGTCTCCTATTGTCAAGCCAATTTTGCATCCAGTTGGCTAGTTCCCCCTGATCCCATGTGAACTAATCTTATGAACCAGTATATCTTGCTATATCCTGTCAAAGACCCTGCTGACTTTAGTGTAGACAATGTATGGTCACCACTTCAACAAAAGTATCAAGTTAATGAGACCTGACTTTGTCTGCACAAAGCCGTGCTGACTATCTTTCATCAATCCTTGCCTTTTCCAAATGAATGTGACTCCTGTCTGGCAGGATCACATCTACAACTTACCCACCATTAGGCTAATTGGTCTTTAGTTCCCTGGTTTTCTATTGCAGCTTTTCTTAAATAATGGAATGAAACCATATCCTTGTCATAGAGCCATAAAGAATGGAAGCTGACCCTTCACTTGATACCCACCATAATCTCAAACTAAACTTATCCCAGCTGCCTCTTGCTGGCCCAAATCCCTCCAAACCATTCCTGCTCACATACTCATGCAAATGTCTTTTAAACGTTGTAATTGTACCCACATGCACCCCTTCCTCTGGAAGTTCATTCTACACTCAAACCACCCTCTGTGTGACAATTTGCCCCCATGCCTTTTTTTTTAAATCTCTCTCTTCTAACTTTAAAAATGTGGTCTCTCCTCTTGAGAATCCCACACCCTGAGGAAAAGGCACCTACCATTAAATTGGTCTATATATCTAATTTTTTTCATAAAAAGGACTCAGCCTATCCAGCCATTTTTCAATCTCGAGCCTTCCATACCCAGCAACATCCTGGTTAATCTCGGCTGAACCCGTGCAGCTTAATAATATCCTCCCTATAACTGGGCGGCCACAACTTGCATGGAGTATTGCAGAAGAGGCCTCACCAATGTCCATACAATCTCAACATGACGTCCCAAAACCTCCAATCAATAGACTCAGCAATAGTCAAACATACCAAGCACTGTCTTATCCATTCTGTGATACAAACTTCAAGAATTATTTCCCTGAACCTGGAGGTCCCTCTGCATTAAAACACGAACTGAGGCCCCGAACATTAATTGTATAAGTTCTACCCTTGTTTGTTGTACTAAATGTATTCGTTGCATTTATTCAGACTGAATACCATCTACGGTTTTTCAGCCCATTCACCCATATTATCAAGGTCCATTTGTAATCTGAGTAAACCTCCTTCACTGTCCACTATGCCACCCTCCAGCCTTCCAGCACCTCACACTTGGTTGTCAATGGTACAAATACCTTTGCTAGGGGCTCCACCATTTCTTCCCTAGCATCCCACAATGTCCTGTGATACACTTAATGAGGTCCGAGGGCTTTCCATACCTTTGTGTTTTAAAACCTCCAGCATCACCTCTTCTAAAACATACACTCTTTTCAAGTCATAGAGATGGATACCATGGAAGCAGAGCCTTCGGTCCAACGTATCTATGCTGACCAGAAGATCTAGCACATCGCTCCCATTTATCAGCATTTGGCCCATGTACCTCAAAACCCTTGTTATTCATGTTCCCATCCAGATACCTTATAAATGTTGTCATAATATCAGTCTTTGTTACTTTCTCTCTCAGCTCATTCCATACACACATCACCATGTGCATGAAAAAGCTATCCCTTCAGTCCCTTTTAAACCTTTCCCCTCTAACCTTAAACCTATGCCCTCTAGTTTTGGACTCCCCAACCCCTGGGAAAAGACCTTGACTGTTTACCCAATCCATGTCCATCATGTTTATATAAACCTCTGTCCGGTCACCCCTCAGTCTCCGATGCTCCACTGAAAATAACCCCAGCTTATTCAGCAGAAACCCGGGCAACATTTTGTAAATCTTTTATGAGCTCTTTTTAGTTTCACAACATCATTCCTATAGCAGGGAGACTGGAATTGCAGAGAAATCCAATTGTGGTCTAACCTATTACTCTTGTTCCCTGAGTTCCCCAGTCTTTGTCCACAGTAAGTTCTGGAGTGAAAAATGTGTTTAGGGTCTTAGGAAATATCCTGCAGTTCCACACATGAATTGCCTCATTGATATTTAAGGGCCCCAATTTTGGCCTGAGGTACTCGTTTACTTTTAATATTTTATACAATCACTTTTGGATTCTCCTTATCCTTCTCTGCCGAGGCTTTTTCATATATCTTTTCTGCATTACTGATTTCTACCCAAAGTGTATTCCTACAGTCCCTATGATTCTCAAGGATCCCCTTGATCCAGCTGGCTATACCTGACATTTGCCCCCTTTTCCGTGACCAGACCCTCAATAGACAGCCAGCATTTCCAAATGCTGTCAGCATTGACCTACACAAAAAACAGGAACATGTTGGCGCTGAACGCTCAAATTATCTCATTTTTAAAATATTCTCACTTGCCAGAGTTCCCTTTCCCTGCAAATACACTCCCCTGTCACCTTTTGAAAGTACCTCGCTAATACTATCAAGATTGGGGTGGCCCCGTTTTATAAACTGAACTTCTGGATCAGGCCTGTCCTTTTCCAGAGCTATTTGCAAACTAGTAGAACTGTGGTCACTTTCGCAAAATGCCTTCCCACTGACACCTCTGTCCCTTTCCTGATCTTGTTTCCCAAGGAGTGGTCAGGATTTGTCCCTTTCTCTTTTTAGGCCGTTCATATATTGACTGGGAGTTTTTTGAAACGCAATTAACAAATTCATCCCTTGCAAACGCTGAACACTGGCAGTCCCAATCTAAGTTTGGAAAGTTTAAAAAATCCCTAAAATTACAGACCTATTATTCTGATTGATATTTGAGATCTCTCGACATACTTGTTCCTCAATTTGCCACTGGTTATTCGGGGTTAGTAGGACAATTGTATCAAAGTGATGACACGTTCTTAATTCTGAGTTCCACATAGTTTCATTGGGCGATGCTTCAGGAATATCCTCTCTAAGTACTGCTGTGATGATTCATGCAATCAAAACCCACTACCACGTGTCCTCTCTTGCCTCCCCTTCGATGCTTCCTATAGCATCTCTACCTTGAAACAATGAGCTGCCAGTTCTGCCCCTCCCTCAGCTTTGTTTCTGTAATAACTATAATATCCCAGTCCCATGTTCCAATCCATGTCCTGAGTTCATCTTCCTTAGCTGTCAGGCTCCTTGCAATGAAATAAATGCAGTTTAATCATCAGTTTCCCCCCATTCCCTGCTATGTTCTTGCCTGCCTTGTCTCTTGAAATCACTCTCTTTAACTTGTGTGCCAGCCTCAATCTTCGATCTAACCTTACAACTGTTTAAGGTCCAATACCCTGCCAGACTAGTTTATATCCTCTCAAGCAGCTCTAGTGATTTACCCCATCAAGATATGGGTCTCCCTCCCGCTCCCAGTTCAGGTGTCTTGCCCACCCTGTCTACCTGTGCTGACCCCTTCAGAGATCAATGGACTTATCCACCAAGGTCCCTGTGTTCCTCAGTACGCCGCAAGGACTGACCATTCATTGTGTCTGTCCGTTGCTTATCATACCTCCCACAAGTTATTACCTCACATTGATCAGAAATAAGCTCTGCTCAAATTATCATCTGATTGACATCGGACTGCAGCCTGAGACCATCCCCCTCACTGTGGACAACACCCTCCCCTTTCATGGCATCTGGAAACCAATTAATGACACCTTCCGCTTTCACATCCAAGTCATTAATGTACATCATAAACAACAGAGGTTCCTGCACAGATCCCTGTGGTACACCCGCTGGTGAAAGAATTTCAAACACAAAGACGTCTATCCGCTAATTTTACATCCAATTTGCCAACCTGCCTTGGATCCCAATGGCTATTTACCTTTGGATCAGCCTTCCATGACGGACCTTGTCAAAGGCCTTATTCAAGTCCATGTAAACAACATGATCTGCACTGCCCTCATCAATATTCTTAGACACCACTTCAAAATCTGAATTCCACTGACAGTATCTTCCTCTACTCAATCCGTGATGACTAAGCTGAGTTGATCACTGCCTTTTCAAGTGTTGATTCATCCTCAGAATTGATTCCAATAATGTCCCTCCCCCTGCTGTCAGACTCCCTGTTCTGTCATTCCCTGGCCTACCACTGTTGCCCTTCCTGAATAAAGATGAAAATGCGTTGCTGGAAAAGCGCAGCGGGTCAGGCAGCATCAAAGGAGCAGGAGAATCGACGTTTCGGGCATCAGCCCTTCTTCCAGAATCTGCAGTCCTCACTTTCTCCTCCTTCCTGAATAAAGGAACCACATTAGCGATCCTCCAGTCATTCGGCACTTCACCTGTGGCCAGCAAAGTATTAAATATATCCACTAGGGACCCAGCAATCTCCTCCCTTACCTCCCATAGCAGCCTTGGATACATTTCATTGGGCACTGGGAATTATCTCCAACTTTACGCCAAAGAAAACATTTAATATCTCCTCGTTATTGATCGTACCATGTTATAGAACCTCACCATCCAAAATGAAGTCCGTGGCTACAATGTCTTTCTCCTGTGTGAATACAGATGGGAAGTATTCATTGAAGACCTCAACTACTTCCTCTGGCTCCATGCACAGTTTGTCCCTTTGGTTTCTAACAGGCCCCACTCTTTAGCTGGGAATCCTCTTCCTCAAACTACACTCATAAAATACCTTGTGACCTTTCCTTAACAGTATTTTACTGAGGATATTTCATGGCCATTCTTTGCTACTCATTTTTAAGGACCCCCTTGCACACTTGATACTTCTGAAGAGCTTCGCCTGTTTCCATCGTTCCATACCTCCTTTATCCAGCTGACAGTATTGCTTGACCAGTATTTGCTGTTCAGGGACCACACCGGCCCTGAATTCTCACTGTATCACTTTAACATACTTCCTCTTTCCGAATGTGAACGTAACTGCAAATAGTTCCTCCGTGTCTGTGTTTGCCAGACCCTGTCTCCTGATAGTGAGAATGCCCAGTGACAGTCAGATTAGAACGATTACGGGGCTTCCCCAAATTTGGCCTCTTCACTTTGGCACTATTCTTTTTCCAAAATGACTTTGAAACCTAGTGCTATGACCAGCATCGCCAAAACATTACAAAAATCCTTATGTTTGCCATCTTGTCCAGCACGTACAGCCCACTCTGTCTGTAACATCCAGCCCTTACTGACCTCCCCATCTGTGTACCTTCCTCCAGCCTCTCCAGCACATGATGTCACTCTAACCTTCTCCAGTCCCCACAGCACTCCTCTATCCTGTCCTACAGCATCCCATTACTTCTAACCTTCCACCATCCATTTCACCTCCCTTTCTGTACAGAGTCCTTCAGTTCTGTAGCGTTTCCTGCCAACCCTCCCTTTGTGTAACGTTCTGAAGCCACTTGAACTGTCCCAATATCTGTAACCTTGCCCGCTCTTTCCATACCTCTCTGTCTCTGTAACAAACTCCCTTCCTTACCTCTGACCACCTCCAGTCAGCACTAGCCTTTCTAGCTCTCGAACATCCTGCAGCCACTAAAACCATTCATGTGTCTGAAACCTCCTCTCAATTGTTGTAACAACTTTCATTCACACAACTGCCTCTGTCTATAACCTCAGCCAGTCCATAGAATCTTTGCTAACTCTGGAACCTCACCCAGTGTGTACATCTCTGAGTAGTACTAACTTCATTCAGTCTCCCCAACCGTCCCTACCTCTTATTGCCTGGAGATTCCACAGCCCTCCCTATTGCGTTAACCTCCTCCAGTCCCTCTCATGGACACCATCTATGTAACCTTGTCCTATTCCTGACTATATATTCCTCCTTTTCCAATAAACCCTTGTGAACTTTGGAACCTGGTCTAATGTCTGCAGTGCTCTGTATAATCAGACACAGGGATGGCTCAGTGGTTAACACTGCAGCCTCACTGCGCCTGGGACCTGGCTTCGATTCCAGCCTTGGGCGACTGTCTGTGTGGACTTTGCATGTTCTCCCTCCGACTGTGTGGGTTTTCCTGGGCGCTCTGGTTTCATCCCACAATCCAAACGTTGCACGATCGGCGGATTGATGATCGTAAAGTGTGGTTTAGATGAGTTAACCATGAGAAATGCAGGGTTTAATGGATAGGTAGCGGGGTGGGTCTGGGTCAGATGCTCTTCAGGGGTTTGGAATGGACTGGTTGGGCCGAATGGCCTGGTTCCAGGTTGTGGAGATTCTGTTCAGATTTTTGTCCACTCCTGCCAACCATCCCTGTCTCTTGAACCTTGCCTCATCCCCAGTATTCTTCTTAACACTGTAACCTCCTCCAGTCTCTAAGACACTCCTTTCCAATGTAAGCTTCTCCAGTCCTAACAAAGATCGATATATCTGTCACCTCTTCCTGTTCTTAGAACCCTACCTATAATTATTGCCATTTGTTACACCACTCCCAATCACTGTTCCCTCCTGAAACTCCCATGAACATTCAGATCTCTGAAACTCATTTGGATTGTCTCAACTTCCCTTTGACAGTTATGTGCTGAGACTTGCTCTATATCAGTGAAGTAATTAAGTCTTGGTCTCTCTCATTATTGTAACCTCCCTCCAGCCTTACAACACTGAGGGTCTGTAGAAGCTCCTTTCAACTGGACAGTCATCTCTGTGTCTGCAATCTCCTCCACTCCCCATAATACATTCTCTCTGAGCTCCTCTGTAGTCCATGAAACACTCCCTAACACTGTCTTTATCAGTGTAACCTTCACCAAAACACAACCTTCCCTATCTGTGTAAATCACTACACCAGTCCCTATCCCTCTCAGCTCTGTCTAACAATATAACCCTCCATGTCTGTGTATTCACCTTCAGTCCCTCCTCACCTCCCTATCTGTGTAACCTTCTCCATGCATTTTTGCTTCACTCTCTTCAACGGTTCCTGTCAGTGTAATCTCTTCCAGACCTGAAAACTCTCCCTCTCTTTCACTTTCTCAGACCACACAACCCTCACTATCTGTGACCTACTCCTATCTGAGAAACCTCCCTCTGTGAACTGCTCCAACTCTTCAACTCTCCATAAGCTCCTGCAGCTCTTACATCCCTCCCTATCTACCAAATCTCTTCCAGTCCCTAAACACCAACAGTCTGGGGAGACCCAACCACTATCGCTATCAGTGTAATCCTCTCCAGTCTGCAGTAATCCTGATCTGTCGAACTCACTCCATGCCTGTGACTCTCCCAATCAAGTTTCTACAAAATCCAGTATCTATTTAACACTTTCCTGTCACTATCATCCCCCGTCAATATTAGCTCCTCCACTGTCTCCACCATCTACCCGTCTCCATAACCTTGTCCAACTTTTATACCCCCATCTGTGTAAACATCACCCTCCTCTACAACCTCCTCCTGTTAGTGCTGTGCTCCCTTATCTGTGAAACTGTCTCCAACCAAACTTCCTGCACTAATCTCTGAAAAATATTCCAGATTCCACATCCTCCATGTCTAAACAACCTGCAGAACCTAAGCCTTCCTATATCTATAACCATCTTCAGTCACGATACCCTGCATATCTCTGTTTGTTCGTCCAGTCGATACAAATATCTTTATTTCTGTAATCGGCTCAGCTCCATAAAACACTCCCTGTCTGTGATCCAGCCCTGTCCTACAAACATCCTTATCCCTGTAAACGTCTCCATCCCTCCCAAATTTCCAAACTTCATGAACCCCTGTCATCCCTGTAGCCCTCCACATTTCTGTAACCTCCTGTGGTTCAAAGGTACTCCCACCCTGTGAAACTACCTCCCCTACCCACATCCTGCCCAGTCTGGGTCCTCTGCTCCAGATCAGACCATTGATATCTCTGTAAACACCTCCACTCCTGAAAACTCTTCCCATTTGTGTAACCTCGTTCAGACCCCATACTCTCCCGCTTCCTGCATCCTCTTCCTGCCATTGCAACCAAAACCACATGTTTAAGTAATATCTACCAGTGCTTACACCCTCCCCAACTCAGTAACCACTTGCAGCCCTAACAAAACACCTAAACTCTGAAACCTCTTAATTCCCTACAATCCTCCCTCCCTCTATCCTCAAATGCCTTCATCATCATGAAAACTCATAATTACTGAAGCCTCCTTTTGAAACTGCAAACCTCCTAATGTCTGCAAAATCCTCCTGTTCTGATATTCGTCCCTATCTCTGGGGAGCATGGCAGAGGAGGGAAGACTTTTGGAGTCCTGGCCATGTTAAGGAGGTAGAATCCTGGGAATTACAGATTTGGTCCAGTGTTTGTAATGTGCAGATTATTGGAGAGGACTCTAAAGACAGGATATATGACTACTTGGAAAACCATAGTTAAAAATTAGAGACAGTCAGCATGGGTTTGTGAGGGGCAGGTCATGCCTCAAAATGAATCCTTTGAGGATATGGGAGAATATGTTGATGGCTCATTCAGAAAATGAGGAGGCATGGGAAACAGGGAAATCTATCTGTCTGGATACAGGATTGGATGGCCCAGAGTAGACAGAGTATGGCAGCAGATGGACAGTATTGATCCTGAAGTTCAGTGACCAGTGGTGTTCTGTAACAATCGGCTCTGGGACCCTGCTCTTTGTGATTTTCATAAATGACGTGCATGTGGATGTTTGAGAGTGGGTTAGTAAGTTTGTCAATGAAGGCTGGTGAAGTGGTGGGTAATGTAGAGGGCTGTTGTAGGTTGCAATGGAATATTGACAGAAGGAAGAGCTGGGCTGGAGGTGGCACATGGCGTTCAATCTGGAAAAGTGTGAAGTGATTCATTCTGGAAGGTTGCATTTGAATGCAGAATACAAGGTGAAAGGCAGAATACTTGGTAGTGTGGAAGAACAGAGAGATCATGGGGTCCACGTGCATAGATCCCTCAAAGTTGCCACGCACATTGATAGAGTTGTTAAAAAGGCATATGTTGTGTTGGCTTTCCTGAGCAAGTGGATTGATTTTAAGAGCCGTGAGGTTTTACTGCATCATTATAGCAGCCTGGTGAGACCACACTTGGACTATTGTGTTCAGTTCTGGTCCCCACTTTACAGGAAGGTTGTGCAAGTTTTAGAGAGCGTACACAGGAGATTTACCAGGATGCTGTCTGGAATGGAGGGCATTTCTTATGAAGAAAGGTTGAGGGAAGGTTTGTGAGGCATTGCTCTTTGGAGTGAAGACGGGTGCGGGGGCGACTTAGTAGAGGTGAACAAGATGATGAGAGGCACAGAAAGTGAATAGTGAGAGACTTGTTCTCCTGTTGCATAAATGGCTATTACAAGAGGGTATAATTTTAAGGTCAATGGAGGATGGATAAAAGGATAGAGAATGGTAGGATAGAGAAAGGAAAGAATGGTATGTCGTTGGAATGCATTGACAACGGTGGTAGTAAAATTTAATAGACTCTTGGGTCGGCACATGAATGATTGTAAAATGACTGTTATGTGGATTAGTTTGATCTTACAGTTGGAAAAAAGGTTGGCATGGCCTCATGGCCGAAGGGTCCTGTGCTGTACTATTCTGTGTTCTACGTTCCGTATGGTAACGTGGGTAATAAGCTATGATCAATGTAAAAGGATATAGCATTCAGGAGGAGCTAGTTAACTGGATACAAAATTGGGCTTGATGGTAGGAGACAGAGGGTGATGGGAGACATGTTGTTTTTCTGACTGGACGCACGTGACCAGCGGTGGAGTGGGTCCACTGTTGTTGGTCATTTGGATAAATGGTTTGGATGGGAATATTGGTTTCCTGGTAAGTAAGCTTCTTGGGTGACACTGAAATTGGTGGTAAAGTGGTCAGTGGAGAAGGTTATCTGTGATACAACAGGATGAACCGTACTGCTGGGACAGTGGGCTGAAGAATAGTAGATGGAGTTTAATTAGATAAAGGTGAGGTGTTCCATTTTGGTGAAACAAACCAGGGTGGGACTTATACAGTTAATGTTCAGGCCCTTGGTAGTGTTGTCAATCAGTGACGTAGGGACGCAGGTACACAGTTCTTTGAAAGTTGCGTCACAAGCAAACAGGCTGGTGTTTGGGATGCTTACCTTCATTGGGCAGAGCATTGAGAGTAAGAGTTGGGATGTCATGTTGTATCTGTACAAGACATTGGTGAGGCCACCATAAAAGTATTGCTGATCAGTTGGAAGAACTCATATGGTTAACTTAGCTGCTTTAGGCAAGGACATCAAATATTCTAACCTGGTCTGGCCAACATTTGACTCCAGACCCACAGCAATATGGCTGACTCTGAGCTATCCTCTGGGTAATTAGCAGTGGGGTCAAAGAATGTTAGTCCAGGCAGTGACAACCACATCTCTTGAATAAATAAATAAAAATACATATGTCCCTCCCTACCTCTGCAAACCCCTCCAGCTGCAACAATCCGTACTGGCTTTGTAACACTGTTCAGACCCTGACCACTCTCTGTAACACTCTCACCACCTCCAGCACCTTCCCCTTCCCTGTTCCTGACGTGTCATTAAACCCTGACATTGATTCCCCTTCCCACTGCCCCCCTCCTGCTAGCAAAGCCTTTGCAATCCCTTTAGCTCTTACTCCTAAAACCCTCTCTCACTTCCGGATTTTAAATACTTTTTGGTGATCTTCTCAACCTCATCCTCGATTTTGTCCTGAGTGAGGGAAAGGTGTGGGTTTCTCGTTGAGGTTTTGTCTGTTTCAATGGAATGTCCCTTTCTTGAGTGTTTTACACTGTTCCTTCAAATGTTTTCCACTGTTCATTTACACACACGTTTCAGTCTTTTTAGCCTATTTACCTTTGTCAGTTCTCCTCTTAAACTCATGTAATTGGCTATTTTTGATTATAATTGTAGCTTGTCCTTTCTGTGATTCACTTTAACATTTTATATTGCTTTAAACTGCACTTTATCACAATTTCCCGGAGGATCTCTCCAGGTGACATTTCGCATTCACTACATTTCATCACACAACGGTCGATCTGACATTGTGCAACTGGCTAGGGCTGTAACTATGTTATTCAAAGAAACACTGAAAACAATTGTCCGAACTCCCCTTCCAATATCACTGTTGTCAGTGTGATTGTCCCAGATTATATGAATTTTGAAGTTTCACTAAATTGTCATTATGCCTTTATTAAAACTTCCAATGAGTTCCTGTTTAATGCAGCGATGAGCAATGAAATGCTGTTCGGTGGCTAAAACTGTTCTGCTGCTTGTGACCTTGGCAAGTAATAGCCTGAATTTACATTCAGACTGACTCTACTCCATGATCTGCGGCCAAATGCTTTCTCTGTAATGTCTTTGTATCCATTATTGATAGCAATGTCCTTTTTTGCCTGAATTCCCGCAAGGTTGCAAATCATTGAATATTTATGCCCACCTTTTGTTCACCCTGTAACCACGTCACCCTGAAGTCTAACTCTCTGTTATCTCTGTCACAAATCCATCTACCTTATTGCAGAGACTTTGTCCATTCCAAAAAAAACATACATTTCCTATCACAAACCGATTCCCTGATGTAGAGTTTTAGTTAAACTCTGTCCCTTCCTGTTCCTTTCTGCTTGTCTTCAGCCACATCCCCATGTTGTTCCGATGCTTCACCTTTTCCTTTTGGATTTGGAAAGCTCCTTTCACCTGAACCCTGTCCCTGCATCCTCTCTGTCAGTTTAAAGCCCAGTCCATAAGTCTACTAACATGATTGGCCGGGACACCGGTTCCAGCCCAGTTCCAGTGGGACCATCCTAATGGATTATATTTTAAATCAGGTATGGGGTATGGGTTTCTCTGGCTGACCAGCCTTTCTTGCCCAGCCCTAGCTGCCCTTGAGCTGAGTAACTTGCTCGGCCATTTCAGAGGGTAATCGAAAGGCAATCACTTTGCTGTGAGTATGTCGTGCAGATCACGTGAGGATGGGCAGATGTCCCCAAGTGTCTTTTTGATGAACCAACATTATTTTGGACATCAGCAATAGTTTCGTACTTATTAATGGATTGTTAATTGCAATTTATAAAAAAGTATTGATTGCAAATTCCACCACTTCCGATGGTGGGATTCAAACCTGTCTCCAGTGAATATTGGGTGATGTTTTAGATATATGCTCTAACAATAATACCACTAGGCCATTACTTCACCCGCTCAAATGTTGCTCATTGCTGAGCACTGATACCAGTGCATCAGGAACCTAAACCTGTTCTTCCAACATAATTGTTTCATTATGAAATCTTCCAGCACTCTGCTGATATCACTCAGACTGTCTCCATGTGGTATCCCTCACTGTGAGGGTCTAATTGCTGCCTCTGTCAGCGTCTCTCGCTTTTGCAGCTACTTCAGATCCTGAGCTAACAGAATCCTCCAATCCAGAGGGACGCAACAGCACAGGCCAGGGATGGATACTGGGATTTTCCAGCTCTCTCTGGGATTCGGTGCTATTCTCCCTGTGTAACCCTCACTGCATCAGTGTAATTTCCCATTCTGTCTATTTCCCTGCCTCCTGTCGGTACTCAGGCATTTCCTGATCAGTCGACTTCCCAACTACAGGGTGTCTCGTCCATCACCACATTGAATATCGTTGGTTAGCCAGAGAGACAAAGGGCAGGGCGACCTGGAGTCTTCAATCGATCCTGCAGTGAGGTAAGATCACTCACAGTGAACAGAGAAGAGAGGAATGAGAGAGCTTCAAACATCGGCTCACAAAAGATAACATAGATACAGTGCTGGAGGGGGAATATAGTACAGGCACACCCCAGGCTCAGTCACTGCCCCTACTGTCAGTTATGTTGTTCTGAGACTCACTACTCTGCAACATTGTATCTGTGGCAAGATTGCGGACCAGCGTCTTCAATAATTTTTAACTCCAATAACATTTCCTGTCCCTGTAACCTCCTCCTTTCCCAATAGTCCCTCCACATATTTGAAACGTCCTGCATTCCAGAATAAAATCTCTGTATCTGTAACTTTCTTCAGTGTCTATAACATGCCAATAACTGGAGGTAGAGCCATGCTGCACAGAAACGGTTCTTTGGTCCAACTAGTCCACGCTGTCCAGAGTCACTGAATGGGTCGCATTTCCCCGCATTTGATCCATATCCCTTCAAACCTTCTCCTCTCCATGTACCTGCCCAAATGTCTTTCCCAAGTTCTTATTGTACTTTTCTCTACCACGTCCCCTGGAAGCTCATTCTGTAACTGCACCATCCTCTGTTTGGAAATTTTTTTCCTCCAAACCCTTTTAAGTTTTTTCTCTCCCATCTCATAATTATGCCCTCTAGAATACAGAACATAGAACATGGCAGCGTGGTACAGGCCCTTCGGCCCTCAATGTTGCGCCATCCTGTGGAACCAATCTGAAGTCCATCTAACCTTCCCTAATCCATTCTCAACCACATGCCTATCCAACGACCGTTTAAATGCCCTTAAGGTTGGTGAGTCTACTACTGTTGCAGGCAATGCATTCCATTCCGTGACTATTCTGAGTACCACTGGCATCTGTCCCATATCTATTAATTAATAATATTAATATCTAGCTCAATTTAAAGCTATCTCCCCTCGTGCTAGGCATCGCCTTCCGAGGGAAAAGGCTCTCACTGTCCAACCCATCTCACCCCCTGATTATCTTGTATGTCTCAATCAATTGGCCTCACATGTCTTCTCTCGAACAAAAACAGATTCAAGTCCCTCAGCCTTCCTCATAACTGAAGGTTATGAACTCCTTCCCTCCGTACCAGGTAACATCCTAGTAAATCTCCTTGGAACCCTTTCCAAATCTTTCACATCTTTCATCTAATGTGGTGATATGAACCAGAGGCAACTCTCCAGATGTGGCTGCACCAGAGTTTTGTACAACTGCAGTATTATCTCATGGTTCTGAAACTCCATCCCTGTACCAATAAAAGCTCACATGCTGAATGCCTTCTTAACAACCCTATCAACCTGGGTGGCAACTTTCATGGATATATGTGCATGGACACAGTGATCTCTCTGCTCATCTGCACTGCCAAGATCTGCTTTACCCACATCCACCTGTTTGGTCACCTCAAAGAAGTCAATAAGGTTTGTGAGGCATGACCGACCCTTCACAAAAGCGTGCTGACTATCCCTCATCAACTTATTCATCTCCAGATGGTTATAAATGCTAGCTTTTACACACCTTCCCAGCACTTTACCCAGAATCAAAGTAAGGCTCACAGGTCTCTATTCCCTTTCTTGGACAAGGTGACAACATTGGTTGTCCTCCAGGCTTCTGGCACTATTCCCGTAGACAATGATGACACAAAGATCAAAGCCAAAGTCTCAGCAATCTCCTTCCTGGCTTCCCAGAAAATCCAAGGATAAATCCCATCTGGCCCAGTGGACTTACCGATTTTTACACTTTCCAGAATTGCAAACACCTTCTCTTTCTGCAGTTCAATCCCATCTAGTTATGGACCCCACTACCCTGGGGTAAAGACGTTGGCTAATCAACTTACCTGTAACCCTTATGGTTTTCTAAACCTTGATAAGGTCACCCCTCAGCCACCTCCACCCAATGGAAATGCGAAAGACAATGATATAAATATTTCTGCTCGTGTCCCTGCCACTACTTTGCCACAATGTTCTGGGATACCTTTGTTCAGTATCTAGGGATTTCTCTCCCTTTGTGTTCTAAGACCTCCAGCGCCACCTCTTCTGTAATGGGGACTCTTTACAAGCCAATACTTTTTCTTCCCTTTGTTTCCTAGTCTTTGTCCACAGTACGTTCTGACATGAAATGCTCATTTAGGCCCTCGCCCAATTCCTGTGTGTCTACACTTGGATGGCCTCACTGATCTTTGAGGAACCCTAGTGTCTGTCCAGTTGTTTTTGTGTAGTTGTATGCTGTAGAATATTATTTGCATTCTCCTTAGCCTGGTCTGCCAAATCGATCACATCCCCCCATGTTGCTTGCCAGCATATCCAGCCTCTCCGATTCTGTCAAACCCTCCAGTATCAGGAACATCTTCTTCAATATTTGCTCCATTTACAGTTTCAGGAAATGCTTCTTCAATCCGGATGATCAGAATTCTATGCAGTACTCCAAAGCTGTGATGACTATCCGTAATCAATCCTTGCCGTTGCAAATGCATGTAACTCCTGTCCCGCAGAATCGTATCCAACAATGTACGCTCCACTGACATTAAGCTAATTGGTCTTTATCTCCCTGGCTTTCCCTCGCAGCCTTTCCTAAACACTGGCACAACATTAGGCCCTCCAGGCTCCCTGCTCATCACCCGTGGCTGTCAGTGATAGAAAAATCTCTTTATGGGACACACAATTTCTTCCTGAGCTTCGCACAATATCCTGGGATATGCTTGATTAGTTCCTATGGAATTGTCTCCCTTATATGCATTTAAAAACCTCCAGTACATCCTGTTATGTGGGGTCTTGTGAAGACCTCACTATTTATTTCTCTGACATCCCCTGTCCTTCTCCACAGTAAGTTCAAACATGATATTTTTGGTTAGGATCGCACCCATCTCCTGTGGTTCCACACTTGGAATGCTCCATTCATCTTCAAGGAGCCATACTCTGCCCCTAGTTAATCTTCTATTGTTAATATACTTGTAGAATCTCTTTGGATTTTCCTCAGCCTGATCTGCCAACGCTTTTTGTGGTCCCCTTTGTGCCCTCCTGATTTCGCTCTTAAGTGAATTACTCCATCCACAATGTTCTTCAATGGATTCCACTTAATCCAGCTGGCTATATGTGACATGTGTCCCCTTTTTGTTGACCAGAACCTCAATACCCTCAAGTCATCCTACTTGTGTCAGCATTGTTATTCACACCAACAGGAATATGATGGCTCTGAACTCTCATTTTAACTCCCTTTTAAAAGCTTCCCACCTTCCTGACGTCCCTTTACCTGCACATAGCTTCCACAATCAATTCTTAAAAGCTCTTGAGTAATAACATCTGAATTGAGGAAAGGCCAGTTTTGATTTTAACTTGTGGACCAGGTTTGTCCTTTTCCATCGCTATTTTCCAACTAATACAATTGTGATCATTTTGTCAATTTGTTGCCCCACTAACCACTCAGTCCCTTTCACTACTTTGTTTCCCAAGGCGAGGTCAGGTTTTACCTCTTCCTGCAGTCCGACCATTTACATTTTGACTGGGACAGCTTTCTTGTACATGCCGAACAAATTCCTCGCATCGAAGCTCTGAACACTCTAGCAGTCCGAGTCTAGGTTTGGAAAGTTAAAATCCCTGACCATTACAGCCCTATCATTCTTACAGATATCTGAGTTCTCCCGTCATATTTGCTGCTCAAATTCTCACTGACTGTTGGGGGCCTGTAGTACAGTCATATCAAACTGATAACCCATTCTCATTTCTCCGTTGCACCATTATATCTTCACTGGGTGATCCCCAGGAATATCCTGTCTAATTAATGCCGTAATGTTTTCACTGATCAGAAACTCCACTACCCCTCCTCTCTCACCACCTGTTCTGTCCTCAACCTTCAGATTGTAGCCTGAGACCATCCCCCTCACGGTGGACAACAGCCTCACCTTTTATGTCATCTGCAAACTTACAAATGATACCTTGTGCTTTCACATCGAGTTATTAATGTACATAATAGTGTTCAAAATAATTAGAGTAATAGATAGAGTCAATAGCCAGAGACTTTTCCCCAGGGCAGGATTGACTGGTACGAGAAGTCATAGTTTGAAGATATTAGGAGGAAGGTATAATGGAGACATCAGAGGTAGGTTCTTTACGCAGAGAGTTGTGAATGCATGGAATGTGTTGCCAGCTGAGGTGGTGGAAGGAGAGTCATTGGGGACACTTTCGCGACTGCTGGACAAGCACATGGATAGGAAAGAGTTGGGGGTGCATAGGTTAAGTTACTATATTTTACATTAGGATTAAGACTCGGCACAACTTCGTGGGCCTAAGGGCCTGTTCTGTGCTGTACCTTTCTATATTCTATGTTCTATAATAACCATCAATGGTTGCTGACCAGATCCCTGTGGTACACCCGCTTTTGAAAGAATTTCAAACACAAAACTTACCCTCCACCGTTGTGCATCCAGGTTGCCAAATTGCCTTGGATCCCATTGGTCTGTTGGACCAGCGTTCCATGTGGGACCTTGTCAAATGCCTTAATGAATTCCATGTAACACACATCTTCTGCACTGCCCTCATCAAAATCCTCAATCATAATTTCAAACAAAAATCTCAGCTGAATTTGGGAGAGGATCTTTCTCTACCAAATCCGTGGTGAGTATCCATAATCGATTTCTACCTTTCCAAATGCTGATTCATTCTGTCCCTCAGAATTGTGTCCAATAAGTTCCCTCTCCCTGCTGTCAGAATATCTGCTCTGTAATTACCTGGCCTATCCCTGCTTCCCTTTCTGAATAAAGGAACCACGTTAGTTATCCTCCAGTCATTCTGCACTTCACCCGTAGCCAGGAAATTGTTAAATATATCCACGAGGGTTCCAGCAATCTCCTCCTTTACCAGAACAAGGGGGGGGCGGGTTTGACTTGAACCGGAGGGACATCAGTATCCCTGGGGGTGATTTACTTGTTTTATCGCAGTGGGTTTAAACTAGTTTGGCAGGGCTTTGGACTCTGAGTAAGAGAAGGCCCATTGACCAGCCAAGTGAAAAATGCATCAACCTTCAAGAGCAAGTTTTCTATCCAGGATATCGAGGGGCACAGTCAAGGGAGGGAAAAGACTTTTGATTTAACGCGCATTTATTTCAATGCCCAAGGCCTGACTGGTAAGGCAGATGCGCTCAGAGCATGGATTGGCTACGGGTACTTGGATATTATAGACATAAAAGAAACATGGCTGAGCGAAGGGCAGGACTGGCAGCTCAGTGTTCCAGGATACAGAAGCTACAGACGGGACAGAAGGACAAGTAAGTGAGGAGGGGAGTTGTCCTTTTGATAAGGGAGGACATAACAACAGTGCTTAGTTAGGATACTCTTTCGGGGTGATCAAATGAGGCCATATGTTAAGACATTACAAACTAAAAAAGGATGGTCAGTCTGCTGGGATATTGTTCCGGACCCCCAAATAGCCAACGGGTACTAGAGGAGCAGATGTGAAGAGAGATTGCAGGTACCAAAAGAAATAATAGGTCAGTATTAGTTGGAGATTTTAACTTCCCCTGTATTGACTGGACCACCCAGTGTGTAAAAGGCCCATATGGGGTGTAATTTGTCAAATGTGTCCAAGAAAGATTCCAAGATCAATATGTAGATGGCTGCACTCTACTCAGGCGGCTTCAAACGAGATCTCCCCTCAGAAAACGGGGTCGGGCAAGTGACTGAATTGGCAGTCGGAGAGCACTTTATGTCCAGTGACCACAGCTGTCTTAGTTTAACATAGTTATTGACAAAGCTCAGGCAGGTCCATATATTAAGGTCTTAAACTGGAGTAGGGCCACTTTTGGGGCCATTTGGCAGGATCGAGCAGAGGTTGATTGGGTGAATTAAAAATCACACAACACCAGGTTATAGTCCAACAGGTTTATTTCGAAGCACCAGGTTTTGAAGTGCAGGTAATCATCCTTAAAGATGAAAACTGAAACTAAATGTGTTTGGTATTACATTCCATGACCCTGCTATCCTGTTGGTATAATTCTGTGCCTTACGATTGTGCTCCACCTGATGAAGCAGAGCTCTGACATCTAGAGCTTCCAAATACACATTTTGGACTGTAAGCTGGTTTTGTGAGATTTTTAAGGTTGTTCATCCCAGTCCAACACCGGCTCCACCACATCATGCTCCCATCAACTGGGTGAGTCTGTGTGAAAGAAAAGGAATGACTGGCAAATGGGAGGCTTTCAAAAGTGTGATCTCAAGAATCCAATATGTCTCTGATTGAGTGAAGGGAAAAGCTGGCAGGTTTAGGGATCCCTGTCTGATGGGGGATATTGACGCTCTGTTCAATAAAAAGAAGGAGGCACATATTGTCTTCAATGTGTCTGTATCTACGTAATCTCTTCCAGTCCTAAAGACACGATTACTCGGTGGAGACTTTACAATCCTCACAGGTCCCTTCACCACTCCCCATCTGGAGAATCCACTGAAAGCCTATGATTCTCTCGATACAGTTCTGACAAGACTCACTATCTGTGTAACGTCATCCCATCGCTAACACACAACCTATCAATGTGAACTCCTCCTGTATCTCCATCCAGTTACCCATCTCCATAACCTTCTCCAGCTCTTACACCCCTACCTGTGTAAATGTCACCTTCCCACTTTTACCAAACTGGAGAAGGTTACAAATGTTCCCTTATCTGTGAAACTGTCTCCAACCAAAGTTACTGCCCTTCTGCAATATCTGTCAGTGTCCACACCCTTCATATCTAAATAATCTGCAGAAGGAATATACATCTTCAGTCACGACTACCCTCCATATCTCTGTTTGGTCCTCCAGTCTGTACAACCCACTTTATGTCTGTCATCTGCTCCATTCACCGAAAACTCTCCCTGTCTGTGTAAACCGCTCCATCCTACCAACTTCCTTCTCCCTGTAAACTGCCAATCCCTCCCAACATCCCCATCTCCACGATCTCCTGCAGACCCTACAGCTCTCCAAATTTCTGTAACACCCTGTGGCTCTATCGTCTTCCCTCCCTGTGAAACCACCTCCAGTCCCCACCACCCTCCCAGTCCCGGGGTCGTCTGCACCAGATCAGACCATTGCTGTCTCTGTTACCACGGACAATCCTCGTAAACCTCCCTAATGTATCTATTGATTCAGATACCATCCTTTCTAGCCTCCCAAAACCTCTTCCTGTCATTGTAACCCTCCCTATTTAGAACATAGAACAGTACAGCATAGTACAGCATAGTACAGGCCCTTCAGCCCTCAATATTGTGTCCATCTTTTATCCGTCTCTAAGATCAATCTTACCTGCAAACCATTCAAGGAACAAAGAAAATCACAGCACAGGAACAGGCTCTACAGTCCTCTAAGCCTCCACCAATCCAGATCCTCTGTCGAAACCTGTCGCCTATTTTGTGAGGATCTGTACCCCTTTGCTCCCTCCCCATTCATGCATCTGTCTGGATACATCTTAAGTGACATTATCGTTCCCGCCTGTACCACCTCTGCTGGCCACGCGTCCCCTGTCCCCATCACCCTCTGCATAAAGATCTTTCCAGCCTATCTGCCCTAAACCTTTCCCCTCTCGCTTTGAACTCATGACCCCTAGTAATTGAATTCCGCACTCTGGGGAAAAAAGCTTCTTGCTATCCATCCTGTCTATACCTCACATGATTTTGCAGACCTCAATCAGGTCCCCAGTAAACCTTCATCTTTCTAATGAAAATAATCCGAAAATATTCAATCTCTCCTTATTGTTAGCGCCCTCTATACCAGGCAACTTCCTGGTGAACATCCTCTGCACCCTCTCCAAAGCATGCACCTCCTTTTGGTAATGTGGCGACCAAAACTGTATGTAATATTATAAATGTGACCAATCAAAGTCATATACAACTGTAACGTGACCTGCCAACTTTTGTACACGATACCCCTTCGAATAAAGGAAAGCATGCCATATGCCGCCGTGACCAATTTACTGTCCTGTGTTGCCACGTTTAAAGAGCAATGGGCCTGAATACCCAGATCTCAGTGTACATCAATTTCCCCCAGGACTTTTCCATTTACTGTATAGTTCACTTTCCAATTAGATCATCCGAAATGCATCACCTCGCATTTGTCTGGATTGAACTCCATCTGCCATTTCCCAGCCCGCCTCTCCAATCTATCTATATTCTGCTGTGTTCTCTGACAGTCCCCTTCTCTATCTGCTACTCCACCAATCTTAGTCTCATCTGCAACCTGCTAATCAAGGAACCAATACCTTCCACCAAATTATTGATATGTATCACAAGCAACAGTGGTCCCAGCACGGATCCCTGTGGAACACCATTGGTCACAGGTCTCCATTTTGAGAAATTCATTTTGCTATCATTCATGTGTCTATCTAAATATTACTTAAATGTCCCGAATGTATCTGACTCTACCACCCACACTGGCAATACATTCCACTCACCCACCACACTCTGTGTAAAGAAGCTACCTCTGACATCTCCCCTCAACCTTCCTCCAATTACCTTACAATTCTGCCTCCTAGTTATAGCCATTTTCGCACTGGGAAAAATCTCAGGCCACCCACCTTATGTCTGCCTCTCATAATCTCGTACCTCTATCAAGTCACTTCTCATCCTTTTTCATTCCAAAATTAAAAGCCCAGGATTCCTCAACCTTTCTTCGTTAGGCCTCCCCTCCAGACCAGGTAACATCCTGATAAATCTCCTCTGCAACCTCTCCAAAACATCCACATTTTTCCTGTAATGAGGCAAACAGAACTGAACACGATATTCTAATTGTGGTCTAACAACAGGATGTATCGAGCTGCAACATAACCTCACAGCTCTTAAACTCAAGGCCCCTGCAAACGAAAGCCGACACATCATTGGCTTTCTTAACAACCCTAACAACGTGGTTCGCAACTGTGAAGGATCCCTGGACATTGACCCAAGATATTTCTGCTACTCCTCACTGTCAAGAATCCTGCAGTAACCCTGTAAAATCTTTCTGCAGAATCCTTCAAACGTAAACCCTCCCTATTTTGGTATTTTCCTCCAGTCCCCACTGCACTCATAAACTGTGAAACCTCTTCCAGTCCCTACAATCCTCCTTAGCTCTGTAACCTCTGTAAGCATGTAGTTGTAGTCGTGTGGTTTAGACGGTGGGTTAGAAATCCATTGGGGCTGGCCCACACAGGTTCGAATCCTGCCCAACAGGGCGGTGGGGTTGAGTGGTGCCAGTGTCCGGAGGTGTTCTCTAACCTGCTCTGTGAGAAGTTGTCCCATGTCCTCAATGTACGGGAGATGAGGAGACTGGGCGCCTTCTCACAGCGCACTTCACAAAAAGTCTCCAGGATACCTGAAAATCAACCCAATGACTTGTTGCCAAACATTTCAACTCCCCCACCCACTCTGCCAAAAACATGCAGGTCCTGGGCCTCCTCCAACCGCCATTCCCTCACCACCCGACGCCTGGAGGAAGAACGCTTTTTCTTTTGCCTTGGGACCCTTCAAACCCATGACATCAATGTGGACTTCACCAGTTTCCTCATTTCCCCTTCCCCACTTACCGCAGTTCCAACCTTCCACCTCAGCACCACCCTCATGACCTGTCCCACCTGTCAATCTTCCTTCCCACCAATCTGCTCCACCCTCCTCTTTGACCTAGAACTCTTACCCCATCTCCAAACACCTATTGCACTCTCAGCTACCTTCACCCAAATCTCACCCCCTTCCCATTTATCTCTCCACCCCCAAGTCTCCCAGCCTCATTCCTGATGCAGGGCTCCTGCCCGAAACGTCACTTTCCTGCTTCTCGGATGCTGCCTTACCTGCTGTGCTTTTCCAGCACTACACTCTCAACTCTAATCGCCAGAAGCTGCAGACCTCAATGTCTCCTGTTTATCAAATGGGTCAATGCAGTGAGGAATGGCAGATGGAGATTAATTTAGATAAATGTGAGGTGCTTCATTTTGGAAAAGCAAATCCTCACAGGACTTATACACTTAATGGTAAGGTCCTAGGGAGTGTTGCTGAACAAAGAGACCTTGGAGTGCAGGTTCATAGTTCCTTGATAGTGGAGTCGCAGGTAGATAAGATAGTGAAGAAGGCGTTTGGTATGCTTTCCTTTATTGGTCAGAGTATCGAGTATAATCCCACCTAGTCTAGTTCCCTGGATCTCAGTATTCTCCTCGGCAAAATTATCGTTTTCTAGAGTGAATACCGTCGAAAAATATTAAATTAGTGCTTCCCCTATCTCCTCTGACTCCACACACAACTTCCCATTAATATCCTTGATTGGACCTTATCTTGCTCTTGTCATTCTTTTATTCCTTAAATACCTATAGAAAGCCTTAGGGTTTACCCTGATCCTATCCGCCAACAGCTTCTCATGTCTCCTCCTGGCTCTGAGTTTTCACATCTCATCCTAACATAAGCCTCCCTCTTCCTCTTGACCAGAGATTCCACGTCCTTCGTAAACCACGGCTCCCGCGCTCTACAGGGAGAGCCTGTTGACAGGTACTTACTTATCTAGGACACTCAGGAGGTTTCCCTTGAATAAGCTCCACATTCCTGATATGCCCATCCCCTGCAGATTCCTTCCCCATCCTACGCTTCCTAAATCTTGCCGAATCGCATCGTAACTGCCGTTCCCCCAGCTGTAAATTTCGTGGAAGTGTATAACTATTTGATGACAGGGTGGTCAAGAAGGTTTGAGTGAGTGTGTGTGTGTGTGTGTGTGTTTGTTTCTGTGTGTTTCTGTGTATATGTGGTTAATGAAACGAGACAGTTTGGTGTGTGTGTGTGTGTTTGTGTATATCTGACCAATGGCTGGAGGCAGGGTGTTCATGGAGTGTTGCGTGTGCTTGTGTGCGTTTGTCAGTTTCTGCGTATATCTGTTTCATGGCAGGGGGCAGGGTGGTCGTGGAGAGCATATTTTCTGAGTTTCTGTGTCTATGTGCTTACTGGTAGGAGACAGGGTGGTGGTGGAGGTTAGACTGTACTTGTTTCTATATCTATGTGCTTACTGGCAGGAGTCAGGGTGGGGGTGGAGGATTGTGTATGTATGTGTGTTTCTGCGTATATCTGTTTAAGGTCAGGAGGCAGGGTGTTCGTGGAAGGTTGTATGTGTTTCTGTGTATATCTGTTTACTGGCTGGAGACAGGCTGGTGGTGGAGGTTTATGTGTGTGTTTCTGTGTATACCTGTTTAATAGCAGGATACAGGGTGGTGGTGGAGTATAGTATGTGTGTTTGTGTGAAAATCTGCTTAATGGCAGGAAATAAGGTGGTGGTGGAGGGTTGTGTGTGTGTGTGTGTTTCTGCATACATCGGTTTAATAGCGGGTGACAGGGTCGGAGTGGAGGGTTGTGTGTGTTTCTGGGTACATCTGATCGATGGTAGAAAACAACTTGGTGGTGTAATATCGTGTGTGCGTGTTTCTGTGTATATCTGTTTAATTGCAGGAGACAGGATGGTAGTGGAAGGTTGTGTGTGTGTTTCTGTGTGTAATTGATTTATGGAAGCAAACAGGGTGGTGGTGGAGGGTTCTCTATGTGTGTGTTTCTGTTTTTATCTGTTTAATTGCAGGAGACAGGCTGGTGGTGGAGGCTGGTATGTGTTTGTTTCTGAGTACATCTGTTTCATGGCAGGAGACGTGATGGCGGTTGATGGTTGTGCATGTTTACCTGCACATATCTGCTTAATGGAAGAAAACAATGTGCCTTCGTGCCGCTGTGTGTGTATTTCTATGTATATCTGTTTAATGGCAGGAGACAGGGTTGTGGTGGAGGGTGGTGTGTGTGTGTTTCTGCGTATATCTGTTTAATGATAGGCGAGAGAGTGGTCGTGGTGGTGTGTGTGTGTTTTTGTGTATATCTGTTCAATGACAGGAGACAGTGTGGTGGAGGATTGCTTGCATGTTTCTGTAAATATCTGTTTAATTGCAGGAGACAGGGTGGTTTTGGAGGTTGGTGAGTGTGTGTTTCTGTATATAACTGTGTAATGAATGTAGACAGGATTGTTGTGGAGGTTGTGTTTCTGCTTAATGACAGGAAACAAATTGGTGGTCAATGGTTGTGTGTGCGTGTGTGTGCGTGTGTGTTTCTATGTATGAATGTTTAATGGCAGGAGACAGGGTGGTGCTGAAGATATGCATTTATGTTTCTGTATATATCTGTTTAATTGCTGGAGACAGGGTGGTGGAGGAGGGTGGTGTGTCTGTGTGTTTGTGTGAATATATGTTTAAATGCAGGAGACAAGGTGGTGTTGGAGGAATTGGGTGCACGTGTTTTGGTGTATATCTGTTTAATGACAGGACACCGGGTGGTGCTGGAGGGTTGTCTATATGTTTCTGTAAATATCTGTTTAATTGCTTAATGACGGGAGACAGACTGGTGTTCGTGGAGGGTTGTGTGTGTGTTTCTGTGTATAGCTGATTAATGCAGGAAACTGAGTGGTTTTGGAGAGTTCTGTATGTGTCTGTGTTTCGGTGTATATCTGTTTAATGGCAGTAGACAGGGTAGAGGTCGAGGGTTTGTGTGCATGTATTTCTGTTTATATATACTCAACGGCAGGACAACAGGGTGGTGTTGGAGGGTTCTGTGTGTGTTTCTGTAAATAACTGATTAATGACTTGAGACAGGGTGGTGCTGAAAGTATGCGTGCATATTTCTGTCTATATCTGTTTATTTGCAGGGGACAGGGTGGTGGAGGAGGATGGTGTGTGCGTTTCTGTGTATCTATGTTTAATTGCAGGAGACAGGGTGGTGGTGGAGGGATTTGTGTCTGTGTTGTTGTGTGTATCTGTTTATGGGAAGAAGACAGGGTGGTCGTGGAGGTTTGTGTATGTGTGTGTGTATCTGGTAGATCTGTTTAAGAGCTGGAGACAGGGTAGTGGTGGAGGGTTGTGTGTATGTGTGTATTTCTGTATATCTCTGCTCAATGGCAGGAGAACAAGGTGGTGTTGGAGGATTGTGTGTGTGTTTCTGTGTATATCTGGATATTGGCAGGAGAAAGGGTGGTGGTCGAGGGTTGTGTGTGTGTGTATTTCTGCATATACCTGCTCAATGGCAAGAGAACAAGGTGGTGTTGGAGGTTTGTGCGTAGGTAGGATGTTCGTGGAAGGTTGTATGTATGTTTCTATGTATATCTGTTTAATGGCAGGAGACAGGGAGGTGGTCGAGTGTAATGCATGTGTGCATTTCTGTGTATATCTGCTCAATGGCAGGAGACATGGTGGTCTTGGAGGGTTGTGTGAGTGTGTGTTTCTGTTAATATCTATTTAAGGGCTGGAGACAGATTGGTGGTGGTGTAGTGTCTTGAGTGTGTGTTCCTGTGTCTATCTGATTAAAGGCAGGAAACACGGTGATGGTGGAGGGATGTGTGTGTTTCAGTGCATTTCTGTTTAATGACAGGAGACAGGGTGGTGTTGGAGGAATGGGTGTGCGTGTTTCTGTGTATATCTGTTTAATGACAAGAGACCGGGTGGTGGTGGAGGGTTGTCTATACGTTTCTGTAAATATCTGTTTAATTGCTTAATGACAGGAAACAAATTGCTGTTGAAGAGGTGTGTGTGTGTGTGTGTACGTACGTGTGTGTGTGTGTGTCTGTGTGTGTGTACGTACGTGTGTGTGTACGTGTGTGTGTCTGTGTATGTCTGTTTAATGGCAGAAATCAATGTGGTGGTGGAGGGTTGTGTGTGTGTTTCTGTGTATGTCTGTTTAATGGCATTAGTCAGGGTGTTGGTGTCGAGATGTGTGGGTTCTGTTTAGATCTGTTTAATCACCGGAGAGTGTGTGATTGGGGAGGTGTGTGTGTGGTTATGTGTCTATCTGATTAATGGCAGCAAACAGGCTGGTGGTGGAGGGTTCTGCATGTGTGCGTGTTTCTGTGTATATCTGTTTAATGGCAGGAGAGAATGGTGATGGAGGATTGTGTGTGTATTTCTGTGTGTAGCTGTTTAGTAGCAGGAGGCAGGGTGGTGATGGAGGGTTGTGTGCGTATATCTGTGTATACCTGTTTAATAGCAGTAGACAGGGTTCTCATGGATTGTTGTGTGAGTGTGTTTCTGTATACATCTATTTTAGGGATGGAGACAGGTTGGTGGTGGAGGATAGTGTGTGTGCGTGTTTCTGTGTATAACTGTTTAATGACAGGAGATAGTGTGGTGGAGGAGGGATGTGTGTGTGTTTCTGTCTATATCTGTTTAATGACAGGAGACAGGGTGGTACTTGAAATATGTGTGTATGTTTCTGTATATATCGGTTTAATTGCAGGACACGGTGGTGGAGGAGGCTGATGTGTGTGTGTTTCGGCGTAAATCTATTTAATGGCAAGGGACAGTGTAGTGGAATGTAGTGTGTCTGTGTTTCTGTGTCTATGTGCTTACTGGCAGGAGACAGGATGTTCTTGGAAGGTTTGTGTGTTTCTGCGTATATCTGTTTAATGCCAGGAGACAGGGTGGTGCTCGAGGGATGTGTGTGTGCATTTCTGTGTATATCTGCTCTGTGGCAGGAGACAGGGTGGTGATGGAGGGTTGCATGTGTGTTTCTGTGTATGTCTGTATAAGTGCTGGGGACAGGGTGGTGGTGGAGAGATATGTGTGTGTTTCATTGCATATCTGTTTAATTACAGGAGACAAGGTAGTGGTAGAGCGATGTATGGATCTGTGTTTCTGTGTATATCAGTTTACTGACAGGAGACAGGGTGGTGGTGGAGGGTTGGGTATGTGGGTGTGTTTCAGTGCATATCTGTTTAATGACGAGAACAGGGTGGTGTGTGTATGTTCCTGTGTTTATCTGTTTAATGACAGGAGACAGGGTAGTGGTGAAGGGTTGTCTGCATGTTTCTGTAAATTTCTGTTTAATAGCAGGAGACAGTGTGGTGATGGAAGATGGTGAGTGAGTGTTTCTGCCAGAGACAGGGTGTTGCTAGAGTTTTGTGTGTGAATTTCTGCATGTATCTGTTTAATTGCAGGAGACAGGGTGGTCATGGAGGGTTGTGTGTTTGTTTCTGTGTATATCTGCTAAATGACGGGAAAGAAATTGGGTGTCAAGGGTTGTGCATGTGTGTGTGTGTTCCTGCGTATGTCTGTTTAATGGCAGGGGACAGGGTGGTGGTGTTGAGATGTGTGTGCGTTTCTAGTTATACCTGCTTAATCGCTGGAGAGAGAGTGTGCGTGTATGTGTGTGTGTTTGGTTCTGTGTAATGGCAGCAGACAGGATGATCGTGGAGGCTTGTGTGTGCGTGTTCCTGTGTATATCTGTTTAATGGAAGGAGACAGAGGTCGTTTAGTCTTTTGTGTATTTCTGTGTTTATCTGTTATTGACAGGTGGCAGGGTGTTAGTGGAGGATTGTGTTTGTGTGTTTCTGTGTATATCTGATTAATGGCAGGAAACCGGGTGTGGTGGAGGTTTTTGTGCATGTGTTTCTGCATATATTTGTTTTATGGCAGGAGACAGGGTGGTGGTGGGAGGTTGTGTGCTTGTGTTTCTGTCTATATCTGTTTAATAACAGGAGACAGATATTGGTGCAGGTTGGTGTGTATGTATTTCTGCATATCTCTGTTTAATGGTGGGAGGCAGGGCAGCGATGGAGGGGTGTGTGTGTGTTTATGTGTATATCTGTTTACTGGCAGAAAACAATGTTTTGGTGAAGGGTTTTGTGTGTGTGTGTTTCTGTGTAAATCTGTTTAATGGCAGGGAACAAATTGGGTGACAAGGGTTGTGTGTGCATGTGTGTGTTTTTCCATGCATATCTGTTTAATGGCAGAAAACACTGTGGTGGTGAAGGGTTGTGTGTGTGTTTCTGTGTATGTCAGGTTAATGGCAGGAGACGGGGGGTGGTGTCGAGATGTGTGTATGTTTCTGCTTATTCCTGTTTAATTGCCGGAGAGTGTGTGATGGTGGACCATTGTGTGTGTGAGTGTGTGTGTTTCTGTGTAATGGCAGGAGAACGAATGCTCGTGGAGGGTTGTATGTATGTGTTTCTGTTTATATCTGTTTAATGGCAGGAGACAGTGTGGTCGTGGATGATTGTGTGTGTGTGTGTTCCTGTGTATTTCTGTTTAATCACAGAACACAAAGCAGACATGGAGTGTTTTGTGTGTGTGTTTCTGTTATATTTGTTTCATGGCAGGAGACAGGAAGGTGATTTAGAGTTTTGTGTGTTTTTCTGTGTGTATCTGTTTGTTGACTGTAGTTAGGGTGTTAGTGGAGGGTTATGTGTGTGTGTATGCGTGTGTGTGCTTCTCTGTCAAAACTGCTTAATAGCGGGAGACAACGTGGTGGTGGATGGTTGTGTTGTGTGTTTCATTGGATATTTGATTAATGGCAGGAAACAGAGTTTTGGTGGAGGGTTGTGTGTGTGTGTTTCCATGTATATCTAGTTAATTGAAGGAGACAGCGTGATGATGGAGGGTTGTGTGTGTTTTTCTGCATATATCTGTTTAATGGCAGGAGACCGGCTTGTGGTGAAGGTTGTGTGCTTGTGTTTCTGTCAATAACTGTTTAATAACAAGAGACAGATATTGTTGTGGGTTGGTGTGGATGTGTTTCTGTGTATCCCTGTTTAATAATTTGAGACAGGGTGGCGATGGATGGTTGTGTACATGTGTGTTTTATTTATATATCAGTTGAATTGCAGGAGACAGCGTGTTGTTAGACGGTTGTGTGTGTCCATTGCTGTATATTTCTGTTTAATGGCAGGAGACAGAGTTGTAGAGGGGGATTGTGTGTGTGTGTTTCTGTATATATCTGATCAATAGCAGGAAACAACTTGGTGGTGAAGGGTTGTGTGTGTGTGTTTCTGTGTACACCGGTTTACTGACAAAAGACTACGTGGTGGTGCAGGTTGGTTTGTCTGTGCTTCTGTGTATATCTGTTGTGGTCCTGTTCACCGAGCTGGGAATTTATGTTGCAGACGTTTTGTACCCTCTCTAGGTGACATCCTCAGTGCTTGGGTGCCTCCTGTAAAGCCCTTCTGTGATGTTTCCTCCAGCATTTATAGTGGTTTATCTCTGCCGCTTCTGGTTGTCAGTTCCAGCTGTCCGCTGCAGTGGCCGGTATATTGGGTCCAAGCTGATGTGTTTGTTGATAGAATCTGTGGATGAGTGCCATGCATTTAGGATTTCCCTGGCTGTTCTCTGTTTGGCTTGTCCTATAATAGTAGTGTTGTTCCAGTCGAACTCATGTTGCTTGTCATCTGTGTGTGTGGCTACTAAGGATAGCTGATCGTGTCGTTTCGTGGCTTGTTGGTGTTCATAGATGTGGATCGTTAGCTGTCTTCCTGTTTGTCTTATGTAGTGTTTTGTGCAGTCCTTGCATGGACTCCATCAAGTCACGTTTCAAAAATCATTTTAATCCACGTGCTCAGACATATAATGAAAAATCTCTGTGGGATGTGAACCTTTAGGTCAGAGGTCAGGACACTACCACCGCTCAACAATAGCCCCTAAAGCTGCAACATGATTCTCCCGTGTGTTTGTTCATCAGCTTTCTTTGAACATACTATGACACACCCCCACAACATAATCGAGACCATCTGTTCCAGAGAAAGTGACACTACCACAGTTCATGGAAGGGAGTCGAATCCAGAGCTCTGCCCCGGGGCAGGGGTGCTATCCACCACACAAGACTTTAACCATGCCCAGAATTTTAAGTGTCAGTTTTCAGCTTTATATGGATTTATTACATTCTGATTAACATTACTGAAAAAGACAGGCAACAGTTTTCATTGTTAAATAAATAAAAGGTGTTAGCCTCAACTATAAGATGATGAGTGTACGTGCTCTGCCAAGCAACTTCTTTAATTGCTTGGCTATGATTTCCAGCTTAAATGGCTATTATCTGTAATCTGCAATATTAGAGCAAGAAATCTTGCAGAAACACTCTGCAATGGGAGGGATCTCGAATAAATATCAAAACTGAACACCAGAGAATAGGAAAGAGCACAATTTCTGGCCAAAAACACTGGCCACTGTTTCCAACCTCTGACATGTGGCTTCCCTCTTCCTGAAATGATTAAGTGATACAAGGCATCGGTTTACTTCCCAGCCTCTCCTTACCCTCTCCTCCCTCTGCTTGCACAAAACAAATCAAGCTTTGATCTTTGGAAAACTCAAGGCCTGAGATATAGACCTTCTGGAGAGGGGAGGGTCTTTGAAACCTGAAGCAGGAGGGTGAGGGGGCAGTAATATCACTCACTGGGCTGAGGTGTGGCAGTTCAACTTTAATATGGATAAATGCGAGGTATTGCATTTTTGTCAAATAAAAAGCGGGGGCTCATGTAATTAATAGTAGTGCGTTGGTAGTGTTGTAGAAAAGAGGGACCCACAGGTGCCGATCGAATTCACAGAAGTTTGTGACACTTATAGACAAGCTGTTTCAGGCTACTTCATTGCTCAGACATTTGGGGTTAGAAATTGAGAAGTAATGCTGAGATAGTGCAGGACATTGATGAAGCCTCTTTTGCAGTACTGTGTTCAGTTCTGTTAATGGAATGAGATTATTAAGCTGAAGAGGCTTCAGAAGAGATATACTAGGATGTCGCCAGGAACACCTCATCTTCTGCCTCGGGAGCCGACAAACACATGGCATGAACATTGAACTGACTAATTTGCAAATCTCCCCTCGACAATCCAGATCCCAGATCCGACCCTCCGACTCAGATCCGCCCTCTCGTGGGAACCTACCTGTCCATCTTCCTTCCACCTATCCGCTCCAACTTCCCACCGACCTCTCACTATCACCTCCTAGCTTCGCCAACCTATCACCAACCTTTACCCCAGCCTCACCCCACCACCCATTTATCTCTCAGCCCATTGACTCCTTCGCAGTTCTGAAGAAGTGCCCTGCCTGAAACGTTTACTCTCTTGCTCCTCGGTTGCTGCCTGACCTTCTGTGCCTTCTCCACTATCATGCTTTATCTACACTGAATTCTCCATCATCTGGAGTCCCCATTGTCACTTAGGTACAATTCTCTGTTAACATATCTATGCTGTCTGTCTGTTGTAACCCCACACTGTCTTAGGTACATATTGTCTCCAGATCATGGCCAATAAAATTTCTCTCAATCTCTTACTGATATTGTCATGCCTCAACAGTAGTTACAGGGTCTATGTTTCCATTTATAAGCAGAGAAACATGTTGGTGTTCCGATAAACCTCTGGCATTACTTTCATATCCAATGCAGACTGAATGGTTACACACAATTAATCTACCAGACTCAACATTCGTTCCCTCAGTCACCCTCGCATATCCAATCCAGACTGTGTAAATGTTAATCATTATTTTGAATTTTAATTCAACAATATTGAATTGAAAGGCGTTGGCTGCAGCTATTTGTTCTGTGACTGGAAATAATGTCAGTCTCCGTGGATCCTAAATGTGTCACTGGAGGGCTTGCCTCTTTTATTAATTAAGGATTCAGTTCAATGTGTTATCCCATAGTATGAGTGGGAACATTGCCGACAGTACAGGGATCAGCAGTGCCAAAGAGACAGGGAGGAGATATCAGAATCTGAGAACATTAGACTGGAATGATCCAACATGGACAGGAGATTTTCATCTAGTCTTTACTGGCTTTCCAAATCTTGGGTATCATTAGTATGGAGGATCTATGATGTACTGAGTGTTATTCAAGGTGGTTACTATCCCATCCTCGCTATAGTTGGTGTTCCTGGTAAGTCATTCTAACTGTCTATTAAAGCAGTTTAAACTGAACTGTTGTTCACGTTATTGAAATTGGGAAAGGTGGAAGTCATCGTTTTCAGCTCCAATGAAAAAATCCCATTCCTTAGAAATTATAATGAGCAGATTACTACTTTCAAATGACTCACCAGTATGCGAGGAGAAACTCTAAAACTTCATAATCCTTCTAGCCCTGAACAGATCGATATCTCCATATCCCCCCCCATTCGCTTATTCTGTCCAGTATCACCTTCGTGATATCCCTGTCTCCTCCTCAGCCACAGGGCACCTTCTGAGTAAACCATCATTTGGGCCTCTGTTAAATCCGGAATCACCTGTTTCAAGCCCCTTCTAACCACATGTCAATCACAACATAATTACACTTGAAATGTTTAACTTGTTCTCTTCATAGAAACTGTCTGACGGGAAGATAATTCATGGTGCTCAAGTCATTGACTCATGATCTAGAGCCACAGCATAATAATCTGTTAATATGAATGAAATTGGTGGCTTTGAAGTGAAACCATCATCATTAAGTATAAAAAGCCCATCTGCTTGCCTCATGTCCTTTAGTGAAGGCAATGGGTCATCCTTCCCTGATCAGGTCTCTGTGTGACTGCAAACCCACAGCAATGTGTTTTACTCTTTACTGTCCTGTGGAACAGCTGAACCAGCCTCTCATTTCAAGATAGGGATAACAGGCTGGCCTGACCTGTGAGGGAAGGATAGTTTCCCATATTCCTACAGCTCATTTCCATTCAGGTGGGTGACCATTCCTTATTTCAAGTGTATTCTTTCTTAGCCTATTCCCTGAGTGTGATGTCCATCTCCCGTAGCACCTCTGGTGTTGGCTGTATTGATGCTCACATATAGATGTAAGGAACTTTTAAATTCCAGGTCAGAGGCAGTGTAGCTAGAAGGAAAGGCTTCTTACGCCACAAGAAAGTAAAGGAGATGTCTCAGTGAGGAAAAGGAATTATTGTGATAAAACCTGAGAGTGTTGTTGAGGCAGTATTGGGAAATTGTGGACAGATTTTCTTTCCCTTATAAGAAATAATCGTCCTGCCACAGATAGAGTGCAAAGGTTTTTCACCAGACTAATCCCTGGGATGGTGGTAAAATGAGGGGTGAATGACGATTAATCTTTCGCGCTGTGAGAGAATAAAAGATGATTGCATTGAAACTAAAGGATAATGGACAGTCTCTCATGATGTTCTAAACAGATATTGATACGGTGATAAAATCAATGGCTTGTTTTTACTCGGGTTACAAGAGCCTCTGAGGACGTTCCCCTCACCCCATCCCCACTCCCTATATCGATAGAGAGAGAGAGAGCGAGAGAGAGAGAGAGAGAGTCAGACTTTGAATATAGTGCATTTGGTGTGTGCTCCTACATTAAACATCACGTTATCCAAAATCCTGACAGCAGCCACAATGCCTTCACTCTAAAACAGTTAACTATTCCCATCATCTTCTGACCTCCATGGAGAATATAGATCTGTCTACTCAGAGATGGAAGATGCCTCTTTGAGACTTGATACAATACATCTGGCTTCCCTCCTCACTGCTAGCAAACCACGTTAAGGTAGCAGATGTTCCACTGGCGATGGACCCACGAGGAACCTCGTACAGCCATTCATGAGTGCAGTCTCTGCTCCATTGGTTTGTTGTAATGGAGCATCAGTGACACCCTCCTGTTCATGTATAACAATCTCGTGGGTCTGAATGGCCTCCTCCAGGTCCCATGAAACAAATTCAAGGCTCTGATTGGACTCTACCTGATCCGGTTTAATACCTCCTTGTACTGACCAGACCCTTTCTCTTCCTGTGGAACAAGCAGGAGTATTGAATGGGCTTCCCCTCTTCTTGTTCAGTAGTTTCGATGAGCTGAATGGCTTCCACATTTCTGTATGTAACCAGCTTGAGATGTTGAATGAGCTCCTCTTTTAACTGTGTCTGACAGCACTGTTACATGAATGTTACCGACACTTTAACAGCACAAGCCTGAATGCTGTCCGGGTCTTCCTGAATACGGAGACAGGCTGCATCAGGAGCTGATGGGAGACAAAATGTTCTGAACATTGTGTAACCCTCAGTGACCATCCCCACCTCCGGTCTTATGTTGGCGAAAGACATTGATGAAGCAGCTGAAGATGTTTATGCTGAGGAAGCTACCCTGATGATCTCCTGAAGAGATGTCCTGGGACTGAGATTTTCGGGCGCCCAAACAGGCATCTTCCTTTGTGCTCTGAAAGACCCCAGCCAGTGGGGAGGGGACACCTGATTCCCATTCAGCTCAAATGACATTCTCAGTCAAATACTGCCTTGATATCAAGGCTCTTCACTATTTGCTGAGCCCCTGTGTTCCCCCCTTGTTCATATCAACAGGTGACAATGTCTGTGTGGGGAGTGTTTTCCTCTCACAGAGGGTAGTGAATGTCAGGAATTATCTTTTCTCGAGAGCTAGGGAAGCTACATCACTGAAAGTATTTTAAAAAGGAGGTGGATGAATTTTTGACCTGTAAGAGAGCTGAGAGGATGTGAAGAATTGGACATTAAAGATGAGTTAATATGAACAACAGATCGGTCATGATCGTATACAATGGCTTGATTATCCGAACTACCTGATCCTGTTCCATATTCTGTAATTATAACGTTAATGGTTGCAATTTTCCTGCACGTTCTGTTATTGAACGTTGCAATCAGAGAGAGCTATGTACTTTGAGTCATCTCTTAGTGAGGTCTTGGGGCTGAATTCACAGTGAATCTGGATCTATACCATGACAAACAAATGAAGCACAAGATGCAGAGAGGAGACACTCTGTAAAGAGACCAGAGTTGTCTTTCGAACCCAGCCTGGGTTTTGAAGTAACATTTTCCAATCCACACCAAACGATGTGTGACAGCCTGGAGGGAATGAATGAGATCCTGTGTTACGGTGGACCATGTATTTGGAGCAAGATGCCCCCGTCAGTACCAGTGCAGGAGTTTTGAGGGGCTGAATTGAACATAGGAACATAGGACTGAGGAGCAGGAGTGGGTCATTAGACACGTTGTCACTGTTCCACAAGACACTAAGATCATAGCTGCTCTGATTGTGGTTTCAGCAGCACTTTTCTGCCTGTATACAATTTTCCTGCATGAACTTGTCTGTCAAATGTTTGAATACAGCACAACGTTGACCAAATGCAATCATCCAGGCAATACAAATGTTTGATAAAGGGAATTCCCACATAAACAGTCCAATAAGAATTTCTAATTCGCGTTCCGATAAATGTTAGAGGGTCACTGTGTCCTTTTCCAGTCCCACTCCTCCACTGATTACAAAAACTTTAAAAGTAGCCAGTTTAGTGTTATGACCAATTGTATAGGACTCGGACTGGGTCATTTTTGAGAAAAATGTGAAATTCAGGAAGTTGAACTCACAACAAATAGTAAACGATAGTGTCCAAAATGTTCTTCTGCCTTTGAAATTATTCTGCTCACACAAGCTGCTGGTATTGGGATTTATTTGTGGAACAGTTGGATTTGGCTGAACTACCTTTGCTTCCAGCAGTGAAGAGATTCCAATGAGTCCTCACCAGGAATCCTTCACGAGTGGTGAAGATAACTCAGGGATTTTATTGTCTCACATTTTGCTATTGGGTGGACAAAGTAAGAGAGAGGGATCAATCAGCTCTGCTTCTCAGGCAGGGAACATTTTTCTCCCTCTCTGTGTTGAACAATAATGTCAACTGAACATCAAACTGGGCCATGTGTGCTCTCCTGGAGCATTCTCTGGAACGGATGATAATGGTCGATATGAAGGTGCATCATCCCTGTTGTTGTACACAGTGTCTTTCATTAGGAAAAAAGAGTCCCTGCTTTAACAGCTGATGACATGTTTATATGCGTCTGTGTAATTTGTAACTATCGGTCGATGTCTATATAATACGTGTGTTGATATCAATACATCTTATTCTTAAGTTTGTTCTCTAGCTTTAAACTCTATAACAAGAGGAAATATGCATCCAGCTGAAACACATTTCAGAAAGTCATCTATGGTTCAAGAAGATTTCTCATCTCAAATCAAAATTATAATCCCCCATAACAAAAGACCTTCCTTCCAGGAATGAGTGAAGGGAAACATCTATGAAAATCTTTTGAAAGGATTATATCGCTTTTCTTAAGTTTAGGCGATCAAAACTGCACACAGTGTATCCGATGTGGTCTCAGCAATGCCCCGTACAGATGTAGTAAAACATTTCTCATTAAACGTGATAACCTTTGCCAGAAACAGCATCATTCCACTTACCTTCCAAATCACTTGCTGCATCTGCAGACTGATTTCATATGATTCATGTCCCAGGAACATGGAAACGGCCAGTATCACAGAGTTCTGCAATCTCTCTCCATTTAAATTGTTCACCATTGTTTTATCCTTCGTGACACAGTAGACAACTCACCTTATGTTCTTTCTGCTGAAGGTTTGCTCACTAACCTTCCCTGTCTGTATCACATTGCAGACTCAGTACCTCCATTTGACGACATCTTGAATGATCATCTTGGTGATGCGCTAATTGAGCTTTGCACCATTCAGTTCCCTTCCACCAGATCTTTGATACAGATTATTTGTCATTGATGATCTCACAGTGATCTCTACAGCAGTGCATTAGTTACAGTTTTGCAACCTGAAAATAAATATTTACCTCTACTCTCTATTTCCTGTTAGTGACAGCTTCCCCGTTCCTGTGTAGCGCCTAAGTTGGGTTGAATCGTCTCCTCCTGGGCTGTGTAACGTAACTCAACGAGCTGAATTACTTCATTCTCTATTCCTGTATAACTTCTTCGAGGGGCAGAATGGTCTCCTCCCGTCTCATTTTAATGAATCCTGCCTGACTGAAAGCGGTGGTCCCCTACCTTGTAACAGCATCGAGGGGTGGATTGAGCGAACACACATAGGGTAGGGGCAGCAGTATATCTCTGTAACAGCTGCGAGGGCTGTATTGAGGGAACACACAAGGGGTTAGGGAGAGCAGTATATCTCTGTGATAGCCTTGAGGGGGAGATAGAGGGAACAACACATGGAGTAGGTGCAGCAGTACATTCTGTAACAGACTCAAGTGTGGATTGAGGGCACAGTGCATGGGGTGGGGCAGCAATTGTTCTTTTGGCTGCACCATTCAGACTGCTCATAACTAATCCGCTTGTGTCTAACTATCCGTATCTGGTCTGTTTCCAATAAACATTGACTCTCCTATCCAGCAAAGATCAGTCAAGCTCAGCGTTGAACATCTTCAATAACCGAGTATAGCAAAGTGAACAAAACTGAACATAACGCTACCAATACTGCCTCAGCAGCGTCCTGTATAACTGCAACATAACTCCCTAATTTTGATGAGGTAAAAACAATGACTGCAGATGCTGGAAACCAGATTCCGGATTAGTGGTGCTGGAAGACCACAGCAGTTCAGGCAGCATCCAAATAGCTTCGAAATCGACGTTTCTGGCAAAAGCCCTCCATCAGGAATAAAGGCAGTGAGCCTGAAGCGTGGAGAGATAAGCTAGAGGAGGGTGGGGGTGGGGAGAAAGCAGCATAGAGTACAATGGGTGTGTGGGGGAGGGGATGAAGGTGATTGGTCAAGGAGGAGAGGGTGGAGTGGATAGGTGGAAAAGAAGATAGGCAGGTAGGACAAGTCCGGGCAAGTCAAGCGGACAATTACTGAGCTGGAAGTTTAGAACTAGGGTGAGGTGGGGGAAGGAGAAATGAGGAAACTGTTGAAGTCTACATTGATCCCCTGGGGTTGAAGTGTTCCGAGGCGGAAGATGAGGCGTTCTTCCTCCAGGCGTCTGGTGGTGAGGGAGCGGCGGTGAAGGAGGCCCAGGACCTCCATGTCCTCGGCAGAGTGGCAGGGGGAGTTGAAATGTTGGGCCACGGGACGGTTTGGTTGATTGGTGCGGGTGTCCCGGAGATGTTCCCTAAAGCGCTCTGCTAGGAGGCGCCCAGTCTCCCCAATGTCGAGGAGACCGCATCGGGAGCAACAGATACAATAAATGATATTAGTGGATGTACAAGTAAAACTTTGATGGATGTGGAAGGCTCCCCAACACATTCCACCCCGACCTTAAATTTACCTGGACCATCTCTGACAGCTCCCTCCCCTTCCTGGACCTCTCCATCTCCATTAATGACGACCGACTTGACACTGACATTTTTTACAAACCCACCGACTCCCCAGCTACCTGGATTACAAGTCTTCCCACCCTACCTCTTGCAAAAATGCCATCCCGTATTCCCAATTCCTCCGCCTCCGCCGGATCTGTTCCCAGGAGGACCAGTTCCAGATTAGATTAGATTACTTACAGTGTGGAAACAGGCCCTTCAGCCCAACAAGTCCACACCGACTCGCCACCCACCCATACCCCTACATTTACCCCTTATCTAACACTATGGGCAATTTAGCATGGCCAATTCACCTAACCTGCACATCTTTGGACTGTGGGAGGAAACCGGAGCACCCGGAGGAAACCAACGCAGACACGGGGAGAACGTGCAATCTCCACACAGTCAGTCGCCTGAGGCGGGAACTGAACCCGGGTCTCTGGCGCTGTGAGGCAGCAGTGCTAACCACTGTGCCACCATGTTCCACCACAGAACACACCAGATGGCCTCCTGCTTTAGAGACCGCAAATTCCCTTCCCACGTGGTTAAAGATGCCCTCCAACGCATCTCATCCACATCCTGCACCTCCGCCCTCAGACTTCACCCCTCCAACCGTAACAAGGACAGAACGCCCCTGGTGCTCACCTTCCACCCTACAAACCTTCGCATAAACCAAATCATCTGCCGACATTTCTGACACCTCCAAACAGACCCCACTACCAGGGATATATTTCCCTCCCCACCCCTTTCCACCTTCCGCAAAGACCGTTCCCTCCATGACTACCTGGTCAGGTCCACGCCCCCAAACAACCCACCCTCCAATCCTGGCACTTTCCCCTGCCACCCCAGGAACTGTAAAACCTGCGCCCACGCCTCCTCCCTCACCTCTATCCAAGGCCCGAAAGGAGCCTTCCACATTCATGAAAGTTTTACTTGCACATCCACTAATATCATTTATTGTATCCGTTGCTCCCGATGCGGTCTCCTCTACATTGGGGAGACTGGGCGCCTCCTAGCAGAGCGCTTTAGGGAACCTCTCTGGGACACCCGCACCAATCAACCACACCCCCCCGTGGCCCAACATTTCAACTCCCCCTCCCAATCTGCCGAGGACATGGAGGTCCTGGGCCTCCTTCACCACCGCTCCCTCACCACCAGACGCCTGGAGGAAGAACGCCTCATCTTCCACCTCGGAACACTTCAACCCCAGGGCATCAACGTAGACTTCAACATTTTCCTCATTTCCCCTTCCCCCACCTCACCCTAGTTCTAAACTTCCAGCTCAGCAACTGTCTGCTTGACTTGCCCGGACTTGTCCTACCTGCCTATCTTCTTTTCCACCTATCCACTCCACTATCTCCTCCTTGACCTATCACCTTCATCCCCTCCCCCACTCACCCATTGTACTCTATGCTGCTTTCTCCCCACCCCCACCATCCTCTAGCTTATCTCTCCACGCTTCGGGTTCACTGCCTTTATTCCTGATGAAGGGCTTTTGCCCGAAACGTCGATTTCGCAGCTATTTGGATGCTGCCTGAACTGCTGTGCTCTTCCAGCACCACTAATCCAGAATCCCTAATTTTGATACTCAGTGAAATACACTGATTAAGGCCAATGTACCAAAAGCTTTCTTCACTGCACTGTCTACTTCTGAATCAACTTCCAGAGAACCATACACCTGAATTCCAAGGTCCTTCTGTTCCACTACACTCCTAAAGACCCAACCATTCACCATGAAACTCCAACCTTGATTTGACTTTCTAAAATGCAAGAACTTACACTTTATTAAAATCCATTTGCCATTTCTCAACCCACTTCCCCAGCTGATCAAAATACTGCTGAAATTTCTGAAATTTATGATAACCTTCCTCACTCGCCATGAGACTGCTTATTTTCGTGTCGTCTTCAAACTTACAAATCATGCCTGTACATTATCATCTAAATCATAGACATCTGTGATATGCAGTGATCCCAGCACCATCCCCTGAGGCATTCCACTAGTCACAGGCCTCCAGTCTGACCAGCATTCTTCCTGTATCACCCTCTGCTTCCTACCACCAAGCCAATTTTGTACCTAATTTGCCACCTCCCCCTCAATTCCATGTGATCTCACCTTTCAGAGCAGCGGAACATGCGGACCCTTATTGAGGCCTTACTGGAATCCATATAGACTATGTATACCATCCTGCCCTCCTCAACGTTGCTGGTCACTTCATCAAAGAACTCCAACCAATTTACGAGTCATGATCTCCCATGCACAAAGACGTGCTGAATTTCATGAAGGGCTTTTGCCCGAAACATCCATTTTCCTGCTCCTCGGAAGCTGCCTGGTCTTCTCTGCTTTTCCAGCACCATTCTAATCATACTCCGAATCACATCCTGTCTTTCCAAATGCATGTATATCCAATCTCTCCGAATCTTCTCAAGTAACTTATCCACTAGATTTTAGGTTTGCTGGTCTTTCGTTCCCAGTTTTACCTTTGTAGCCTTCCTTGAATAAGGGCACAGCATTCGCTACCCTCCAGTCATCTGGGACCTGACCAGCGATAATGGAAAAGAACCAACCAGGGCTCCCGCAATTTCTTATCTATCCTCCTGCAGTGTTCCTGGATATATCTGGTCAGGATCAGGAGGTTTTAGAAATACTGCAAAGTCTGAAAAATACGTCTATTTATTTCCTGTACAAACACCAAAAAGTGAGAAAGTGACTCAATGATGGTTAACATCACTAATTAGAAAATTTATTAATCACAGGAAGTGACTTCAGAAGAATTCCAAATATTGTGAAAACCCGTGAATTCTCAGAAGTTTAGAATCCAGAAAAGGAAGGACATGAAACTGATAAGGAAACCAAAAAGCGAGCATACCTGCTAATACACAGGAACACAAAGACTGCATAAATCAACGATCTATATTTCAAAGGAAACAAAATAAAAGCAAGGTCAAGTGTGGAAATTTGTAATTGGGAGAGGAGAGTTCATTGTGGAGAACAGGGAAATGGCCAAGAAAATAACCAGTTACTTTGCATCTGTCTCCATGGAGTAATATCCAGGAAATCACCCAGTAATTCCAAGTGACCATATCGGCCTTCTGAAGCTTAAGACAAAAAGTCAATTCAAATCAGTAACAAGGTAGTACTTGAAGATGTAGCTGTATTGAGCATTGCTAAGTCTAACGAAACAGATGTACGTCTCATCAAAACGTCAGAAATGAATCCCCAACAGTAGTATTAATTGCACTGTCGATGTTTTCCTTTACATTCTGCAGAGGACAGAAACTATTGTGGATAAACATGATCCAAGCACTATCGACGAATGGAAGGGATCCAAACAGCTACAAAAGGAAGAAGCCATAGTGTGGAGAACTGCAGACCAATAATCGACATCTGTAGGGAAACTGTTGAAATCTATTACACAGGATGATATTTTTGATATTTAGAAATTAACATCAACAATGGAGAAAATCAGCATGCATTTCTGATAGAGAAATCGTACTTGATAAACTTCGGAATTGTTTGCAGTTGTTTCTTATAACATAGATAATGGGGAACCAGTAGAAGTTGCAGATATTTGATTTTCGCAAGAGTTTCTCAATGAGTCCGTAAATTGAATGAATTTGAAGGGAATTTGGAGGAAGATATGTAAGTGGAAAGTTAAAGTTTGGTTTGCCTTCATTTAAGAGAGTCAGAGCATTGATGTAAAGACATGTTGAAGCAGTTTCACAGCGTGTTGATAGGACTATACCTGGAGTATTGTGCACAGTTTTGGTGAGCGAATCTCAAAAAAACATTCTCCAGATTAATCCCTCAGATGGTGAGATTGCCTGATGAGGAAACTCGGCCTGTGTTCTCTAGAGTTTCAAAGAATGAGAGCTGGGTCACAGTGAAATTTTGAAAATTCACAAAACATATGACAAGTTGGAAATGAACAGAACTCTCCCCTCGCTGTCGATTCCACATTAAAGGCAAATAATGGCAGGATCTGGGACAGGCCATTTAAATCTGCAATAAGGAAGAAATTCATCACTTGGAGGGGACTAATTAACACAGGTGCAGGGAAGCCTACTGGCATGCAAGATGAGTGAGAATCTCCAAATATTCGAGAGATTGTCCAGCGGAACAAAATAACCAGGGAACAGGTAGGACTCATTCGTGATTTGCCAAGTTGCAACCAAATCAACTTTAGTGGTAGGAGACAGAGGGTGGTGGTAGAAGGCTGTTTGTGTTTGGAGGCTAGTGTCCAGTGGTGTACCACAAGGATCAGTGCTGTGTTTCTTAATATTTGTGATTCGGAGGTGTTGGTGTTGGACGGGGGTGGACAAAGTTAAAAATTGCATAACACCAGGTTATTCTCCAAAAGCTTTATTCGGTGGCACTAGCTTTCGAAGTGCTTCATCAAAGCGCACAACCACCTGATGAAGACACAGCACTTCGAAAGCTCGTGCCTCCGAATAAACCTTTTGGAGAATAACCTGGTGTTATGCAATTTTTAACTTTGTCCACCCCAGTCCAACACCAACAACTCTGAATCACAAATATTGAGGGACACAGAACTGATCCCCGTGGTACACCATTGGACACTAGCCTCTCAAATAAATAAGCTGATGTTTTGTGATTTTAAACATTATCATAAAGGTTTCAGCTGTGAATATGGACGAGGGGTGGGGGGGGGTGTCATAAGTAAGTTTGTGTTTGATACAAAGTTTGGCCGGTTAGTTGGCAGTGAGGAGGAAGGCCTTATGTTACAGGAAGATACAGAGGGAATGGTGAGATGGTCACATTAATGGCAGATGGACTGTAACCCTGATAAATATGAGGTCATGCACTTTGGAAGAAGGAACCAGGCAGGGGAGGACTCAATGAATGGCAGCACACTGGGAAGCTCAGAGGGTGCTTCTCCACACATCCCTGAATGTAGCTGGACAGGGTAGCACACAATTTGAGAAAGCGTACTGGAGCGTAAACACAGCCTTCACACATTGAAGCATAGATTATAAGAGCTATGTGGAACTTTCGTTAGCCAAGATGGAATACTGTGTGTAGTTCTGGGAGCTACATTACAGGAAGGATGTGATTGCACTGGAGGGGTTGCAGAGGAGATTCACCAGGATGTTCCCTGTGATGGAGCATATCAGCTATGGAGAGAGCTTGGATAAGCTCGGGTTGTTTAGTTTGGAGCAGAGAAGGCTAAGGGGGACGTGAATCAGGAGAATAAGATTACGAGGGACATGGACGGGGTGGGTAGACAGCAGCTGGTCCTTTTAGTCAAAGGGACACACTTTTAAAGTAAAGGTTTTGAGACTTAGTGAGGATTTGAGAACTGTTTTTTACCCAAAGTATGTTGGGTCTGGGATGCACTTCGTGAGAGGGGAATTGTCATGGTAACCTCAAAACCATTACAAAATACATGGCTGTGCACTTGAAATGCCATAAGATTTACAGCGACGGGTTTTGTGTTGGAAAGTGGGGCTACTGTAGACCGTGCTGTATTTCTGATCGTACAGAGTCTGTGCTTCTGTGATTGTATGGCTGTGGAAGGTCAATCATTCAGTAGCTCAAGATAGGAATTGATGGGTTTCTGAAGAATATCTTATCACAGAGTATATGAGTGAACTTGTAGTATCTTCTGAAAATACATTAATGGCAAAATTAAGAGAAAAAG
>NW_027309887.1:612500-678421 GCF_047496795.1 Chiloscyllium punctatum | reverse complement strand
GAGAGTGGGCGAGAGAGAGAGTGGGCGAGAGAGAGAGAGAGAGTGGGCGAGAGAGAGAGTGGGTGAGAGAGAGAGTGGGCGAGAGAGAGAGTGGGCGAGAGAGAGAGTGGGCGAGAGAGAGAGTGGCGAGAGAGAGTGCGAGAGAGAGTGGGCGAGAGAGAGAGTGGGCGAGAGAGAGAGAGAGAGTGGGCGAGAGAGAGAGTGGGTGAGAGAGAGAGAGTGGGCGAGAGAGAGAGGTGGGCGAGAGAGAGAGTGGGCGAGAGAGAGAGTGGGCGAGAGAGAGAGTGGGGCGAGAGAGAGTGGGCGAGAGAGAGTGGGTGAGAGAGAGAGTGGGCGAGAGAGAGAGAGAGAGTGGGCGAGAGAGAGAGTGGGTGAGAGAGAGAGAGTGGGCGAGAGAGAGAGTGGGTGAGAGAGAGAGTGGGCGAGAGAGAGAGTGGGCGAGAGAGAGAGTGGGCGAGAGAGAGAGTGGGCGAGAGAGAGAGAGAGAGTGGGCGAGAGAGAGAGTGGGCGAGAGGAGAGAGTGGGCGAGAGAGAGAGTGGGCGAGAGAGAGGGAGAGAGAGAGTGGGCGAGAGAGAGAGTGGGTGAGAGAGAGAGTGGGCGAGAGAGAGAGAGTGGGCGAGAGAGAGAGAGTGGGCGAGAGAGAGAGTGGGAGAGAGAGAGAGAGAGAGAGTGGGCGAGAGAGAGAGTGGGCGAGAGAGAGAGTGGGCGAGAGAGAGAGTGGAGAGAGAGTGCGAGAGAGAGAGTGGCGAGAGAGAGAGAGTGGGCGAGAGAGAGAGTGGGCGAGAGAGAGAGTGGGCGAGAGAGAGAGAGGGGCGAGAGAGAGAGAGAGTGGGCGAGAGAGAGAGTGGTGAGAGAGAGAGAGTGGCGAGAGAGAGAGTGGGGCGAGAGAGAGAGTGGGCGAGAGAGAGAGTGGCGAGAGAGAGAGGGGCGAGAGAGAGAGTGGGCGAGAGAGAGAGAGAGTGGGCGAGAGAGAGAGTGGGCGAGAGAGAGAGAGAGAGTGGCGAGAGAGAGAGTGGGCGAGAGAGAGAGAGAGAGAGTGGGCGAGAGAGAGAGTGGGCGAGAGAGAGAGTGGGCGAGAGAGAGAGAGTGGGCGAGAGAGAGAGTGGGCGAGAGAGAGAGAGTGGGCGAGAGAGAGAGTGGGCGAGAGAGAGAGAGAGAGGTGGGCGAGAGAGAGAGAGGCGAGAGAGAGAGAGAGAGTGGGCGAGAGAGAGAGAGTGAGCGAGAGAGAGAGTGGGCGAGAGAGAGAGTGGGCGAGAGAGAGAGTGGGCGAGAGAGAGAGTGGGCGAGAGAGAGAGTGGGCGAGAGAGAGAGTGGGCGAGAGAGAGAGAGAGAGTGGGCGAGAGAGAGAGTGGGCGAGAGAGAGAGTGGCGAGAGAGTGGGCGAGAGAGAGAGTGGGCTGAGAGAGAGAGTGGGCAGAGAGAGTGGGCGAGAGAGAGAGGGCGAGAGAGAGAGTGGCGAGAGAGAGTGGGCGAGAGAGAGAGTGGGGCGAGAGAGAGTGGGGAGAGAGAGAGAGTGGGCGAGAGAGAGAGTGGGCGAGAGAGGGAGAGAGAGAGTGGGCGAGAGAGAGAGTGGCGAGAGAGAGAGAGTGGGCGAGAGAGAGAGTGGGCGAGAGAGAGAGTGGGCGAGAGAGAGAGTGGGCGAGAGAGAGTGGGAGAGAGAGAGAGTGGGCGAGAGAGAGAGTGGCGAGAGAGAGAGTGGGCGAGAGAGAGAGTGGGGCGAGAGAGAGGGGAGAGAGAGAGTGGGCGAGAGAGAGAGTGGGAGAGAGAGAGAGTGGGCGAGAGAGAGAGTGGGCGAGAGAGAGAGTGGGAGAGAGAGAGAGTGGCGAGAGGAGAGAGTGGGAGAGAGAGAGAGAGTGGGCGAGAGAGAGAGTGGGCGAGAGAGAGAGAGAGTGGGCGAGAGAGAGAGAGAGTGGGCGAGAGAGAGAGTGGCGAGAGAGAGAGAGAGAGTGGGCGAGAGAGAGAGTGGGTGAGAGAGAGGAGTGGGCGAGAGAGAGAGTGGGCGAGAGAGAGAGTGGGCGAGAGAGAGAGTGGGCGAGAGAGAGAGTGGGCGAGAGAGAGAGAGAGTGGGCGAGAGAGAGAGTGGGCGAGAGAGAGAGAGAGTGGCGAGAGAGAGAGTGGGCGAGAGAGAGAGTGGGCGAGAGAGAGAGTGGGCGAGAGAGAGAGTGGGCGAGAGAGAGAGTGGCGAGAGAGAGAGAGTGGGCGAGAGAGAGAGAGAGTGGGCGAGAGAGAGGGAGAGAGAGTGGGCGAGAGAGAGAGTGGGCGAGAGAGAGAGTGGTGAGAGAGAGAGTGGGCGAGAGAGAGAGTGGGCGAGAGAGAGAGAGTGGGCGAGAGAGAGAGAGAGTGGGCGAGAGAGAGAGTGGGCGAGAGAGAGAGAGGGGCAGAGAGAGAGTGGCGAGAGAGAGAGTGGGCGAGAGAGAGAGTGGGTGAGAGAGAGTGGCGAGAGAGAGTGGGCGAGAGAGAGAGTGGGTGAGAGGAGAGAGTGGGCGAGAGAGAGTGGTGAGAGAGAGAGTGGGCGAGAGAGAGAGTGGGCGAGAGAGAGAGAGTGGGCGAGAGAGAGAGTGGGCGAGAGAGAGAGAGAGAGTGGGCGAGAGAGAGAGTGGGTGAGAGAGAGAGTGGGCGAGAGAGAGAGTGGGCGAGAGAGAGAGTGGGCGAGAGAGAGAGTGGGCGAGAGAGAGAGTGGGCGAGAGAGAGAGAGAGAGTGGGCGAGAGAGAGAGTGGGCGAGAGAGAGAGAGAGAGAGTGGGCGAGAGAGAGAGTGGGCTGAGAGAGAGTGGGTGAGAGAGAGAGTGGGCGAGAGAGAGAGTGGGTGAGAGAGAGAGTGGGCGAGAGAGAGAGGGAGAGAGAGAGTGGGGCGAGAGAGAGAGTGGGCGAGAGAGAGAGAGTGGGCGAGAGAGAGAGTGGGCGAGAGAGAGAGAGTGGGCGAGAGAGAGAGTGGGGCGAGAGAGAGAGAGAGTGGGCGAGAGAGAGAGTGGCGAGTGAGAGAGAGAGTGGGCGAGAGAGAGAGTGGCGAGAGAGAGAGAGTGGGCGAGAGAGAGAGTGGGCGAGAGAGAGAGAGTGGGCGAGAGAGAGAGTGGGCGAGAGAGAGAGAGAGAGTGGGCGAGAGAGAGAGTGGGTGAGAGAGAGAGTGGGCGAGAGAGAGAGTGGGCGAGAGAGAGAGAGTGGGAGAGAGAGAGTGGGCGAGAGAGAGAGTGGGCGAGAGAGAGAGAGAGGTGGCGAGAGAGAGCGAGAGAGAGAGAGAGAGTGGGCGAGAGAGAGAGAGAGAGTGGCGAGAGAGAGAGTGGGTGAGAGAGAGAGTGGGAGAGAGAGAGAGTGGGCGAGAGAGAGAGTGGGCGAGAGAGAGAGGGCGAGAGAGAGAGAGAGAGTGGGCGAGAGAGAGAGTGGGCGAGAGAGAGAGAGAGAGTGGGCGAGAGAGAGAGTGGAGAGAGAGTGGGGCGAGAGAGAGAGTGGGCGAGAGAGAGAGTGGGGTGAGAGAGAGAGTGGGCGAGAGGAGAGAGTGGGCGAGAGAGAGAGTGGGAGAGAGAGAGTGGGCGAGAGAGAGAGAGAGAGTGGGCGAGAGAGAGAGAGTGGGTGAGAGAGAGAGTGGGTGAGAGAGAGAGAGAGAGTGGGCGAGAGAGAGAGTGGGCGAGAGAGAGAGTGGAGAGAGAGAGTGGGCGAGAGAGAGAGTGGGTGAGAGAGAGAGTGGGCGAGAGAGAGAGTGGGCGAGAGAGAGAGTGGGCTGAGAGAGAGAGTGGGCGAGAGAGAGAGAGTGGGCGAGAGAGAGAGTGGGGAGAGAGAGAGTGGGTGAGAGAGAGAGTGGGTGAGAGAGAGAGTGGGCGAGAGAGAGAGTGGGTGAGAGAAGAGAGTGGGCGAGAGAGAGAGTGGGGCGAGAGAGAGAGTGGGCGAGAGAGAGAGTGGGGTGAGAGAGAGAGTGGGCGAGAGAGAGAGTGGGCGAGAGAGAGAGAGAGTGGGCGAGAGAGAGAGTGGGCGAGAGAGAGAGAGAGAGAGTGGGCTGAGAGAGAGAGTGGGCGAGAGAGAGAGAGAGAGTGGCGAGGAGAGAGTGGGTGAGAGAGAGAGTGGGCGAGAGGAGAGTGGGTGAGAGAGAGAGTGGGCGAGAGAGAGAGTGGGTGAGAGAGAGAGAGTGGGCGAGAGAGAGAGTGGGGTGAGAGAGAGTGGGCGAGAGAGAGAGTGGCGAGAGAGAGAGAGTGGGGCGAGAGAGAGAGTGGGCGAGAGAGAGAGAGAGGTGGGTGAGAGAGAGAGTGGGCGAGAGAGAGAGAGAGAGTGGGCGAGAGAGAGAGTGGGTGAGAGAGAGAGTGGGCGAGAGAGAGAGTGGGTGAGAGAGAGAGTGGGTGAGAGAGAGAGAGTGGGCGAGAGAGAGAGTGGGCGAGAGAGAGAGAGAGAGTGGGCGAGAGAGAGAGAGAGTGAGCGAGAGGAGAGTGGGCGAGAGAGAGAGTGAGCGAGAGAGAGAGAGGGGCGAGAGAGAGAGAGTGAGCGAGAGAGAGAGTGAGCGAGAGAGAGAGTGGGCGAGAGAGAGAGTGGGCGAGAGAGAGAGAGTGGGCGAGAGAGAGAGAGAGTGAGTGCTTGAGGAGAGAGAGTGGGCGGGTTAGAGTGGGCGAAGAGAGAGATTGGGCAAGACAGACTGAGTGGGTGAGAGAGAGAGTGGGCGAGAGAGAGTGGGGCAATAGAGAGAGTGGGCAATAGAGAGAGTGGGCGAGAGAGAGTGGGGAGAGAGAGAGAGTGGGCGAGAGAGAGAGTGGGCAAGAGAGAGAGTGGGCAAGAGAGAGTGGGCGAGAGAGAGTGGGCAAGAGAGAGAGTGGGGGAGAGAGAGAGAGTGGGCGAGAGAGAGCGAGGGAGAGTGGGTGAGAGAGAGAGGTGGGCGAGAGAGAGAGTGGGGGAGAGAGAGAGTGGGTGCGAGAGAGAGTGGGTGAGAGAGAGAGTGGGCGAGAGAGAGAGTGGGCGAGAGAGAGAGTGGGCGAGAGAGTGAGAGAGGTGGACGAGAGAGAGAGTGGGTGAGAGAGAGAGTGGGTGAGAGAGAGAGTGGCGAGAGAGAGAGTGGGCGAGAGAGAGAGTGGGCGAGAGAGAGAGTGGGCGAGAGAGAGAGAGAGAGTGGACGAGAGAGAGAGTGGGCTGAGAGAGAGAGTGGGCGAGAGAGAGAGAGTGGGGCGAGAGAGAGAGAGAGAGTGAGTGCGTGACGGAGAGAGAGTGGGCGGGTTAGAGTGTGCGGAAGAGAGAGATTGGGCAAGACAGACTGAGTGGGTGAGAGAGAGAGTGGGCGAGAGAGAGTGGGCAATAGAGAGAGTGGGCAATAGAGAGAGTGGGCGAGAGAGAGTGGGCAAGAGAGAGAGTGGAGGGGGGGGGGTGAGGGGGGAGGGGGGAGTGGGGGCTGGGGAGGGGAGGGTGGGGGCGGGGGTGAGAGGGGGGGGGGGGGGGGGAGGAGGGGGGGGAGGGGGAGGAGAGTGGGGGCGAGGGGAGGAGGAGGGGGGGGGGGGGGGGTGGGGGGGGAGGGGAGGGGGGGGGGGGGGGGGGAGGGGGTGGGGGGGAGGGGGGGGGGGGGGTGGGGGGGGGGGCGGGGGGAGTGGGGGGGGGGGGGGGGGGGGGGGGAGGGGGGGGGGGGGGGGGGGGGGGGGGGGCGGTGGGGGGGGGGGGGGGGGGGGAGGGGGGGGGGGGGGTGGGGGGGGGGGGGGGGGTGGGGGGGGGGGGGGGGGGGGGGGGGGAGGGGGGTGGGGGGGGGAGAGGTGGGAGGTGGGCGGAGAGTGGGGGAGAGGGGGAGGGGGGGGGGGGGGGGTTGGGGGGGGGGGGGGGGGGGGGGGGGGGGGGGGGGGGGAGGGGGGGGGGGGGGGGGGGGGGGGGGGGGGGGGGGGGGGGGGGGGGGGGGGGGGGGGGGGGGGGGGGGGGGGGGGGGGGGGGGGTGGGGGGGGGGGGGGGGGGGGGGGGGGGGGGGGGGGGGGGGGGGGGGGGGGGGGGGGGGGGGGGGGGTTGGGGGGGGGGGGGGGGGGGGGGCAGAGAGAGAGTGGGCAATAGAGAGAGTGGGCGAGAGAGAGTGTGCAAGAGAGAGAGTGGGCAATAGAGAGAGTGGGGGAGAGAGAGCGGGCGAGGAAGAGACTGAGCGAGAGAGAGAGTGGGCGAGAGAGAGAGAGTGGGCGAGAGAGAGAGAGTGGGCGAGAGAGATAGTGGGCGAGAGAGAGTGGGCGAGAGTGAAAGAGGGGGCGAGAGAGAGTGGGGGAGAGTGAGAGTGGGTGAGAGAGAGAGTGGGCGAGGGAGAGAGTGGGTGAGAGAGAGAGTGGGCGAGAGAGAGAGTGGGTGAGAGAGAGAGTGGCGAGAGAGAGTGGGCGAGAGTGAAAGAGGGGGCGAGAGAGAGTGGGCGAGAGAGAGTGGGCGAGAGTGAGAGTGGGTGAGAGAGAGAGTGGGCGAGAGAGAGAGTGGGTGAGAGAGAGAGTGGGCGAGAGAGAGAGTGGGCGAGAGAGAGAGTGGGCGAGAGAGAGAGTGGGCGAGAGAGAGAGAGAGAGTGGGCGAGAGAGAGAGTGGGCGAGAGAGAGAGAGAGAGTGGGCGAGAGAGAGAGTGGGTGAGAGAGAGAGTGGGCGAGAGAGAGAGTGGGTGAGAGAGAGAGTGGGCGAGAGAGAGAGTGGGCGAGAGAGAGAGTGGGCGAGAGAGAGAGTGGGCGAGAGAGAGAGAGAGAGTGGGCGAGAGAGACAGTGGGTGAGAGAGAGAGAGTGGGCGAGAGAGAGAGTGGGCGAGAGAGAGAGTGGGCGAGAGTGAGAGAGTGGGCGAGAGAGAGAGTGGCGAGAGAGAGAGAGTGGGCGAGAGAGAGAGAGAGAGTGGGCGAGAGAGAGAGAGAGAGTGGGCGAGAGAGAGAGTGGGCGAGAGAGAGAGAGAGAGAGTGGGCGAGAGAGAGAGTGGGTGTGAGAGAGGGGAGAGAGAGTGGGTGAGAGAGAGAGTGGGTGAGAGAGAGAGTGGGCGAGAGAGAGAGTGGGCGAGAGAGAGAGTGCGTGCGAGAGAGAGTGGGTGAGAGAGAGAGAGTGGGCGAGAGAGAGAGTGGGTGAGAGAGACAGTGGGCGAGAGAGAGAGTGGGTGAGAGAGAGAGTGGGCGAGAGAGAGAGAGAGTGGGCGAGAGAGAGAGTGGGTGAGAGAGAGAGTGGGCGAGAGAGAGAGAGAGTGGGCGAGAGAGAGAGTGGGTGTGAGAGAGTGGGCGAGAGAGAGAGAGAGTGGGCGAGAGAGAGAGTGGGTGAGAGAGAGTGTGGGCGAGAGAGAGAGAGTGGGCGAGAGAGAGAGTGGGCGAGAGAGAGAGTGGGCGAGAGAGAGAGTGGGCGAGAGAGAGAGTGGGCGAGAGAGAGAGTGGGCGAGAGAGTGGGCGGAGAGAGAGAGTGGGTGAGAGAGAGAGTGAGGTGGGCGAGAGAGAGAGTGGGTGAGAGAGAGAGTGGGCGAGAGAGGGGAGAGAGAGTGGGCGAGAGAGAGAGTGGGGAGAGAGAGTGGGCGAGAGAGAGAGTGGGTGAGAGAGAGAGTGGGGCGAGAGAGAGAGTGGGCGAGAGAGAGAGTGGGCGAGAGAGAGAGAGAGAGTGGGCGAGAGAGAGAGTGGGTGAGAGAGAGAGTGGGCGAGAGAGAGAGAGAGAGTGGGCAAGAGAGAGAGTGGGTGAGAGAGAGAGTGGGCGTGAGAGAGAGTGGGCGAGAGAGAGAGTGGGCGAGAGGGAGAGTGGGCGAGAGAGAGAGTGGGCGAGAGAGAGAGTGGTGAGAGAGAGAGAGAGAGTGGGCGAGAGAGAGAGTGGGCGTGAGAGAGAGTGGGTGAGAGAGAGAGAGAGTGGGCGAGAGAGAGAGTGGGTGAGAGAGAGAGAGGGAGTGGGCGAGAGAGAGAGTGGGTGAGAGAGAGAGTGGGTGAGAGAGAGAGTGAGCGAGGAGAGTGGGCGAGAGAGAGAGTGGGCGAGAGAGAGAGAGAGAGTGGGTGAGAGAGAGAGTGGGCGAGAGAGAGTGAGCGAGAGAGAGAGAGAGAGAGTGGCGAGAGAGAGAGTGGGTGAGAGAGAGAGTGGGCGAGAGAGAGAGTGGGCGAGAGAGAGAGTGGCGCGAGAGAGAGAGAGTGGGCGAGAGAGAGAGTGAGCGAGAGAGAGAGTGGGCGAGAGAGAGAGTGAGCGAGAGGAGAGTGGGCGAGAGAGAGAGAGAGAGTGAGTGCATGACGGAGAGAGAGTGGGCGGGTTAGAGTGTGCGGAAGAGAGAGATTGGGCAAGACAGACAGAGTGGGTGAGAGAGAGAGTGAGCGAGAGAGAGAGTGGGCATAGAGAGAGTGGGCAATAGAGAGAGTGGGCGAGAGAGAGAGTGGGCAATAGAGAGAGTGGGCGAGAGAGAGTGGGCAATAGAGAGAGTGGGGAGAGAGAGAGAGTGGGCGAGAGAGAGAGAGAAGTGAGTGCGTGACGGAGAGAGAGTGGGCGGGTTAGAGTGTGCGGAAGAGAGAGATTGGGGCAAGACAGACTGAGTGGGTGAGAGAGAGAGTGGGCGAGAGAGAGTGGGCAATAGAGAGAGTGGCAATAGAGAGAGTGGGCGAGAGAGAGTGGGCAAGAGAGAGAGTGGGCAATAGAGAGAGTGGGCAATAGAGAGAGTGGGCGAGAGAGAGTGGGCAAGAGAGAGAGTGGGCAATAGAGAGAGTGGGGAGAGAGAGAGTGGGCAATAGAGAGAGTGGGGGAGAGAGAGCGGGCGAGGGAGAGACTGAGCGAGAGAGAGAGTGGGCGAGAGAGAGAGAGTGGGCGAGAGAGAGAGAGTGGGCGAGAGAGAGAGTGGGCGAGAGAGAGTGGGCGAGAGTGAAAGAGGGGGCGAGAGAGTGGGCGAGAGTGAGAGTGGGTGAGAGAGAGAGTGGGCGAGGGAGAGAGTGGGTGAGAGAGAGAGTGGGCGAGAGAGAGAGTGGGTGAGAGAGAGAGTGGGCGAGAGAGAGTGGGCGAGAGTGAAGAGGGGGCGAGAGAGAGTGGGCGAGAGAGAGTGGGCGAGAGAGAGAGTGGGTGAGAGAGAGAGAGTGGGCGAGAGAGAGAGTGGGTGAGAGAGAGAGTGGGCGAGAGAGAGAGTGGGCGAGAGAGAGAGTGGGCGAGAGAGAGAGAGAGAGTGGGCGAGAGAGAGAGTGGGCGAGAGAGAGAGAGAGAGTGGGCGAGAGAGAGAGTGGGTGAGAGAGAGTGGGCGAGAGAGAGAGTGGGCGAGAGAGAGAGTGGGGAGAGAGAGAGTGGGCGAGAGAGAGAGTGGGCGAGAGAGAGAGTGGGCGAGAGAGAGAGAGTGGCGAGAGAGAGAGAGAGTGGGCGAGAGAGAGAGAGAGAGGTGGGCGAGAGAGAGAGTGGGCGAGAGAGAGAGTGGGCGAGAGAGAGAGTGGGCGAGAGTGAGAGAGTGGCCGAGAGAGAGAGTGGGCGAGAGAGAGAGTGGGCGAGAGAGAGAGTGGGCGAGAGAGAGAGAGAGAGTGGGCGAGAGAGAGAGAGAGAGTGGGCGAGAGAGAGAGTGGGCGAGAGAGAGAGAGAGAGAGTGGGCGAGAGAGAGAGTGGATGAGAGAGAGAGAGTGGGCGAGAGAGAGAGTGGGTGAGAGAGAGAGTGGGCGAGAGAGAGAGTGGGCGAGAGAGAGAGTGGTGCGAGAGAGAGTGGGTGAGAGAGAGTGTGGCGAGAGAGAGAGTGGGCGAGAGAGAGAGTGGGCGAGAGAGAGAGTGGGCGAGAGAGAGAGAGAGAGAGTGGGCGAGAGAGAGAGTGGGTGAGAGAGAGGAGTGGGCGAGAGAGAGAGTGGGCGAGAGAGAGAGTGGGCGAGAGAGAGAGTGGCGAGAGAGAGAGAGAGAGTGGGCGAGAGAGAGAGTGGGCGAGAGAGAGAGAGAGAGTGGGCGAGAGAGAGAGTGGGTGTGAGAGAGTGGGTGAGAGAGAGCGTGGGCGAGAGAGAGAGTGGGCGAGAGAGAGAGTGGGCGAGAGAGAGAGAGTGGGCGAGAGAGAGAGAGAGAGTGGGCGAGAGAGAGAGAGAGAGAGTGGGCGAGAGAGAGAGTGGGTGAGAGAGAGAGAGAGTGGGCGAGAGAGAGAGTGGGTGAGAGAGAGAGTGGGCGAGAGAGAGAGTGGGTGAGAGAGAGAGTGGGCGAGAGAGAGAGTGGGCGAGAGAGAGAGAGAGTGGGTGAGAGAGAGAGTGGGCGAGAGAGAGAGAGAGAGAGTGGGCGAGAGAGAGAGTGGGTGAGAGAGAGAGTGGGCGAGAGAGAGAGTGGGTGAGAGAGAGAGTGGGTGAGAGAGAGAGAGTGGGCGAGAGAGAGAGTGGGCGAGAGAGAGAGAGAGAGTGGGCGAGAGAGAGAGAGAGAGTGAGCGAGAGGGAGAGTGGGCGAGAGAGAGAGAGTGAGCGAGAGAGAGAGTGGGCGAGAGAGAGAGAGTGAGCGAGAGAGAGAGTGACCGAGAGAGAGAGTGGGCGAGAGAGAGAGTGGGCGAGAGAGAGAGAGTGGGCGAGAGAGAGAGAGAGAGTGAGTGCGTGACGGAGAGAGAGTGGGCGGGTTAGAGTGTGCGGAAGAGAGAGATTGGGCAAGACAGACTGAGTGGGTGAGAGAGAGAGTGGGCAATAGAGAGAGTGGGCGAGAGAGAGTGGGCAAGAGAGAGAGTGGGCAATAGAGAGAGTGGGCAATAGAGAGAGTGGGCGAGAGAGAGTGGGCAAGAGAGTGAGTGGGCAATAGAGAGAGTGGGGGAGAGAGAGCGGGCGAGGGAGAGACTGAGCGAGAGAGAGAGTGGGCGAGAGAGAGAGAGTGGGCGAGAGAGAGAGAGTGGACGAGAGAGAGAGTGGGCGAGAGAGAGTGGGCGAGAGTGAAAGAGGGGGCGAGAGAGAGTGGGCGAGAGTGAGAGTGGGTGAGAGAGAGAGTGGGCGAGGGAGAGAGTGGGTGAGAGAGAGAGTGGGCGAGAGAGAGAGTGGGTGAGAGAGAGAGTGGGCGAGAGAGAGTGGGCGAGAGTGAAAGAGGGGGCGAGAGAGAGTGGGCGAGAGAGAGTGGGCGAGAGTGAGAGTGGGTGAGAGAGAGAGTGGGCGAGAGAGAGAGTGGGTGAGAGAGAGAGTGGGCGAGAGAGAGAGTGGGCGAGAGAGAGAGTGGGCGAGAGAGAGAGAGAGAGTGGGCGAGAGAGAGAGTGGGCGAGAGAGAGAGAGAGAGTGGGCGAGAGAGAGAGTGGGTGAGAGAGAGAGTGGGCGAGAGAGAGAGTGGGCGAGAGAGAGAGTGGGTGAGAGAGAGAGTGGGCGAGAGAGAGAGTGGGCGAGACAGAGAGTGGGCGAGAGAGAGAGAGTGGGCGAGAGAGAGAGAGAGAGTGGGCGAGAGAGAGAGTGGGTGAGAGAGACAGAGTGGGCGAGAGAGAGAGTGGGCGAGAGAGAGAGTGGGCGAGAGTGAGAGAGTGGCCGAGAGAGAGAGTGGGCGAGAGAGAGAGTGGGCGAGAGAGAGAGTGGGCGAGAGAGAGAGAGAGAGTGGGCGAGAGAGAGAGAGAGAGTGGGCGAGAGAGAGAGTGGGCGAGAGAGAGAGAGAGAGAGTGGGCGAGAGAGAGAGTGGATGTGAGAGAGAGAGAGAGTGGGCGAGAGAGAGAGTGGGTGAGAGAGAGAGTGGGCGAGAGAGAGAGTGGGCGAGAGAGAGAGTGGGTGCGAGAGAGAGTGGGTGAGAGAGAGAGTGGGCGAGAGAGAGAGTGGGCGAGAGAGAGAGTGGGCGTGAGAGAGAGTGGGCGAGAGAGAGAGAGAGAGAGTGGGCGAGAGAGAGAGTGGGTGAGAGAGAGAGTGGGCGAGAGAGAGAGTGGGCGAGAGAGAGAGTGGGCGAGAGAGAGAGTGGGCGAGAGAGAGAGAGAGAGTGGGCGAGAGAGAGAGTGGGCGAGAGAGAGAGAGAGAGTGGGCGAGAGAGAGAGTGGGTGTGAGAGAGTGGGTGAGAGAGAGCGTGGGCGAGAGAGAGAGTGGGCGAGAGAGAGAGTGGGCGAGAGAGAGAGAGTGGGCGAGAGAGAGAGAGAGAGTGGGCGAGAGAGAGAGAGAGAGAGTGGGCGAGAGAGAGAGTGGGTGAGAGAGAGAGAGAGTGGGCGAGAGAGAGAGTGGGTGAGAGAGAGAGTGGGCGAGAGAGAGAGTGGGTGAGAGAGAGAGTGGGCGAGAGAGAGAGTGGGCGAGAGAGAGAGAGAGTGGGCGAGAGAGAGAGTGGGCGAGAGAGAGAGAGAGAGTGGGTGAGAGAGAGAGTGGGCGAGAGAGAGAGAGAGAGAGTGGGCGAGAGAGAGAGTGGGTGAGAGAGAGAGTGGGCGAGAGAGAGAGTGGGTGAGAGAGAGAGTGGGTGAGAGAGAGAGAGTGGGCGAGAGAGAGAGTGGGCGAGAGAGAGAGAGAGAGTGGGCGAGAGAGAGAGAGAGAGTGAGCGAGAGGGAGAGTGGGCGAGAGAGAGAGAGTGAGCGAGAGAGAGAGTGGGCGAGAGAGAGAGAGTGAGCGAGAGAGAGAGAGTGAGCGAGAGAGAGAGTGGGCGAGAGAGAGAGTGGGCGAGAGAGAGAGAGTGGGCGAGAGAGAGAGAGAGAGTGAGTGCGTGACGGAGAGAGAGTGGGCGGGTTAGAGTGTGCGGAAGAGAGAGATTGGGCAAGACAGACTGAGTGGGTGAGAGAGAGAGTGGGCAATAGAGAGAGTGGGCGAGAGAGAGTGGGCAAGAGAGAGAGTGGGCAATAGAGAGAGTGGGCAATAGAGAGAGTGGGCGAGAGAGAGTGGGCAAGAGAGTGAGTGGGCAATAGAGAGAGTGGGGGAGAGAGAGCGGGCGAGGGAGAGACTGAGCGAGAGAGAGAGTGGGCGAGAGAGAGAGAGTGGGCGAGAGAGAGAGAGTGGGCGAGAGAGAGAGTGGGCGAGAGAGAGTGGGCGAGAGTGAGAGTGGGTGAGAGAGAGAGTGGGCGAGGGAGAGAGTGGGTGAGAGAGAGAGTGGGCGAGAGAGAGAGTGGGTGAGAGAGAGAGTGGGCGAGAGAGAGTGGGCGAGAGTGAAAGAGGGGGCGAGAGAGAGTGGGCGAGAGAGAGTGGGCGAGAGTGAGAGTGGGTGAGAGAGAGAGTGGGCGAGAGAGAGAGTGGGTGAGAGAGAGAGTGGGCGAGAGAGAGAGTGGGCGAGAGAGAGAGTGGGCGAGAGAGAGAGAGAGAGTGGGCGAGAGAGAGAGTGGGCGAGAGAGAGAGAGAGAGTGGGCGAGAGAGAGAGTGGGTGAGAGAGAGAGTGGGCGAGAGAGAGAGTGGGTGAGAGAGAGAGTGGGCGAGAGAGAGAGTGGGCGAGAGAGAGAGTGGGCGAGAGAGAGAGTGGGCGAGAGAGAGAGTGGGCGAGAGAGAGTGAGAGAGTGGGCGAGAGAGAGAGTGGGTGAGAGAGAGAGAGTGGGCGAGAGAGAGAGTGGGCGAGAGAGAGAGTGGGCGAGAGTGAGAGAGTGGCCGAGAGAGAGAGTGGGCGAGAGAGAGAGTGGGCGAGAGAGAGAGTGGGCGAGAGAGAGAGAGAGAGTGGCCGAGAGAGAGAGTGGGTGCGAGAGAGAGTGGGTGAGAGAGAGAGTGGGCGAGAGAGAGAGTGGGTGAGAGAGAGAGTGGGCGAGAGAGAGACTGGGCGAGAGAGAGAGTGGGTGCGAGAGAGAGTGGGTGCGAGAGAGAGTGGGTGAGAGAGAGAGTGGGCGAGAGAGAGAGTGGGCGAGAGAGAGAGTGGGCGAGAGAGAGAGTGGGCGAGAGAGAGAGAGAGAGTGGACGAGAGAGAGAGTGGGTGAGAGAGAGAGTGGGCGAGAGAGAGAGTGGGCGAGAGAGAGAGTGGGCGAGAGAGAGAGTGGGCGAGAGAGAGAGTGGGCGAGAGAGAGAGAGAGAGTGGGCGAGAGAGAGAGTGGGCGAGAGAGAGAGAGAGAGAGTGGGCGAGAGAGAGAGAGTGGGTGTGAGAGAGTGGGTGAGAGAGAGAGTGGGCGAGAGAGAGAGTGGGTGTGAGAGAGTGGGCGAGAGAGAGAGAGAGAGTGGGCGAGAGAGAGAGAGAGTGGGCGAGAGAGAGAGTGGGCGAGAGAGAGAGAGAGTGGGCGAGAGAGAGAGTGGGTGAGAGAGAGAGAGAGAGTGGGCGAGAGAGAGAGTGGCTGAGAGAGAGAGTGGGCGAGAGAGAGAGTGGGTGAGAGAGAGAGTGGGCGAGAGAGAGAGTGGGCGAGAGAGAGAGAGTGGGCGAGAGAGAGAGTGGGCGAGAGAGAGAGAGAGAGTGGGCGAGAGAGAGAGTGGGTGAGAGAGAGAGTGGGCGAGAGAGAGAGTGGGTGAGAGAGAGAGTGGGTGAGAGAGAGAGAGTGGGCGAGAGAGAGAGTGGGCGAGAGAGAGAGAGAGAGTGGGCGAGAGAGAGAGAGAGTGGGCGAGAGAGAGAGAGAGAGTGGGCGAGAGAGAGAGTGGGTGTGAGAGAGTGGGTGAGAGAGAGAGTGGGCGAGAGCGAGAGTGGGTGTGAGAGAGTGGGCGAGAGAGAGAGAGAGAGTGGGCGAGAGAGAGAGTGGGCGAGAGAGAGAGAGAGAGTGGGCGAGAGAGAGAGTGGGTGAGAGAGAGAGTGGGCGAGAGAGAGAGAGAGAGTGGGCGAGAGAGAGAGTGGGTGAGAGAGAGAGTGGGCGAGAGAGAGAGAGAGAGTGGGCGAGAGAGAGAGTGGGTGTGAGAGAGTGGGCGAGAGAGAGAGAGAGAGTGGGCGAGAGAGAGAGTGGGTGAGAGAGAGAGTGGGTGAGAGAGAGAGAGAGAGTGGGCGAGAGAGAGAGTGGGCGAGAGAGAGAGTGGGTGAGAGAGAGAGTGGGCGAGAGAGAGAGTGGGTGAGAGAGAGAGTGGGCGAGAGAGAGAGTGGGCGAGAGAGAGAGTGGGTGAGAGAGAGAGTGGGCGAGAGAGAGAGTGGGCGAGAGAGAGAGTGGGCGAGAGAGAGAGTGGGTGAGAGAGAGAGTAGGTGAGAGAGAGAGTGGGTGAGAGAGAGAGTGGGCGAGAGAGAGAGTGGGTGAGAGAGAGAGTGGGCGAGAGAGAGAGTGGGCGAGAGAGAGAGTGGGCGAGAGAGAGAGAGAGAGAGTGGGCGAGAGAGAGAGTGGGTGAGAGAGAGAGTGGGCGTGAGAGAGAGTGGGTGAGAGAGAGAGTGGGCGTGAGAGAGAGTGGGTGAGAGAGAGAGAGAGAGTGGGCGAGAGAGAGAGTGGGTGAGAGAGAGAGAGAGAGTGGGCGAGAGAGAGAGAGAGAGTGGGCGAGAGAGAGAGTGGGTGAGAGAGAGAGTGGGCGAGAGAGAGAGTGGGCGAGAGAGAGAGTGGGTGAGAGAGAGAGTGGGCGAGAGAGAGAGTGGGCGAGAGAGAGAGTGGGCGAGAGAGAGAGTGGGCGAGAGAGAGAGTGGGCGAGAGAGAGAGAGAGAGTGGGCGAGAGAGAGAGTGGGTGAGAGAGAGAGTGGGCGAGAGAGAGAGAGAGAGTGGGTGAGAGAGAGAGTGGGCGAGAGAGAGAGTGGGTGAGAGAGAGAGTGGGCGAGAGAGAGAGTGGATGAGAGAGAGAGTGGGCGAGAGAGAGAGTGGGCGAGAGAGAGAGAGAGAGTGGGCGAGAGAGAGAGTGCGTGAGAGAGAGAGTGGGCGTGAGAGAGAGTGGGTGAGAGAGAGAGTGGGCGTGAGAGAGAGTGGGTGAGTTAGAGAGAGAGTGGGCGAGAGAGAGAGTGGGTGAGAGAGAGAGAGAGAGAGTGGGCGAGAGAGAGAGTGGGTGAGAGAGAGAGTGGGTGAGAGAGAGAGTGAGCGAGGGAGAGTGGGCGAGAGAGAGAGTGGGCGAGAGAGAGAGAGAGAGTGGGTGAGAGAGAGTGGGTGAGAGAGAGAGTGAGCGAGAGAGAGAGTGGGCGAGAGAGAGAGTGGGTGAGAGAGAGAGTGGGCGAGAGAGAGAGTGGGCGAGAGAGAGAGTGGTGAGAGAGAGAGAGTGGGCGAGGGAGAGACTGAGCGAGAGAGAGAGTGGGCGAGAGAGAGAGAGTGGGTGAGAGAGAGAGTGGGCGAGAGAGAGAGTGGGCGAGAGAGAGAGTGGGCGAGAGAGATAGTGGGCGAGAGAGAGAGAGAGAGTGGACGAGAGAGAGAGTGGGTGAGAGAGAGAGTGGGCGAGAGAGAGAGAGTGGGCGAGAGAGAGAGAGAGAGTGAGTGCGTGACGGAGAGAGAGTGGGCGGGTTAGAGTGTGCGGAAGAGAGAGATTGGGCAAGACAGACTGAGTGGGTGAGAGAGAGAGTGGGCGAGAGAGAGTGGGCAATAGAGAGAGTGGGCAATAGAGAGAGTGGGCGAGAGAGAGTGTGCAAGAGAGAGAGTGGGCAAGAGAGAGAGTGGGCAATAGAGAGAGTGGGCGAGAGAGAGTGGGCAAGAGAGAGAGTGGGCAATAGAGAGAGTGGGGGAGAGAGAGCGGGCGAGGAAGAGACTGAGCGAGAGAGAGAGTGGGCGAGAGAGAGAGAGTGGGCGAGAGAGAGAGAGTGGGCGAGAGAGATAGTGGGCGAGAGAGAGTGGGCGAGAGTGAAAGAGGGGGCGAGAGAGAGTGGGCGAGAGTGAGAGTGGGTGAGAGAGAGAGTGGGCGAGGGAGAGAGTGGGTGAGAGAGAGAGTGGGCGAGAGAGAGAGTGGGTGAGAGAGAGAGTGGGCGAGAGAGAGTGGGCGAGAGTGAAAGAGGGGGCGAGAGAGAGTGGGCGAGAGAGAGTGGGCGAGAGTGAGAGTGGGTGAGAGAGAGAGTGGGCGAGAGAGAGAGTGGGTGAGAGAGAGAGTGGGCGAGAGAGAGAGTGGGCGAGAGAGAGAGTGGGCGAGAGAGAGAGTGGGCGAGAGAGAGAGAGAGAGTGGGCGAGAGAGAGAGTGGGCGAGAGAGAGAGAGAGAGTGGGCGAGAGAGAGAGTGGGTGAGAGAGAGAGTGGGCGAGAGAGAGAGTGGGTGAGAGAGAGAGTGGGCGAGAGAGAGAGTGGGCGAGAGAGAGAGTGGGCGAGAGAGAGAGTGGGCGAGAGAGAGAGAGAGAGTGGGCGAGAGAGAGAGTGGGTGAGAGAGAGAGAGTGGGCGAGAGAGAGAGTGGGCGAGAGAGAGAGTAGGCGAGAGTGAGAGAGTGGCCGAGAGAGAGAGTGGGCGAGAGAGAGAGTGGGCGAGAGAGAGAGTGGGCGAGAGAGAGAGAGAGAGTGGGCGAGAGAGAGAGAGAGAGTGGGCGAGAGAGAGAGAGAGAGAGTGGGCGAGAGAGAGAGTGGGTGTGAGAGAGAGAGAGTGGGTGAGAGAGAGAGTGGGCGAGAGAGAGAGTGGGCGAGAGAGAGAGTGGGTGCGAGAGAGAGTGGGTGAGAGAGAGAGTGGGCGAGAGAGAGAGTGGGTGAGAGAGACAGTGGGCGAGAGAGAGAGTGGGTGAGAGAGAGAGTGGGCGAGAGAGAGAGAGAGTGGGCGAGAGAGAGAGTGGGTGAGAGAGAGAGTGGGCGAGAGAGAGAGAGAGAGTGGGCGAGAGAGAGAGTGGGTGTGAGAGAGTGGGCGAGAGAGAGAGAGAGAGTGGGCGAGAGAGAGAGTGGGTGAGAGAGAGAGTGGGCGAGAGAGAGAGAGAGAGAGTGGGCGAGAGAGAGAGTGGGCGAGAGAGAGAGTGGGCGAGAGAGAGAGTGGGCGAGAGAGAGAGTGGGCGAGAGAGAGAGTGGGCGAGAGAGTGGGCGAGAGAGAGAGTGGGTGAGAGAGAGAGTGAGTGGGCGAGAGAGAGAGTGGGTGAGAGAGAGAGTGGGCGAGAGAGAGAGTGGGCGAGAGAGAGAGTGGGCGAGAGAGTGGGCGAGAGAGAGAGTGGGTGAGAGAGAGAGTGGGCGAGAGAGAGAGTGGGCGAGAGAGAGAGTGGGCGAGAGAGAGAGAGAGAGTGGGCGAGAGAGAGAGTGGGTGAGAGAGAGAGTGGGCGAGAGAGACAGAGAGAGTGGGCGTGAGAGAGAGTGGGTGAGAGAGAGAGTGGGCGTGAGAGAGAGTGGGCGAGAGAGAGAGTGGGCGAGAGGGAGAGTGGGCGAGAGAGAGAGTGGGCGAGAGAGAGAGTGGGTGAGAGAGAGAGAGAGAGTGGGCGAGAGAGAGAGTGGGCGTGAGAGAGAGTGGGTGAGAGAGAGAGAGAGTGGGCGAGAGAGAGAGTGGGTGAGAGAGAGAGAGGGAGTGGGCGAGAGAGAGAGTGGGTGAGAGAGAGAGTGGGTGAGAGAGAGAGTGAGCGAGGGAGAGTGGGCGAGAGAGAGAGTGGGCGAGAGAGAGAGAGAGAGTGGGTGAGAGAGAGAGTGGGTGAGAGAGAGAGTGAGCGAGAGAGAGAGTGGGCGAGAGAGAGAGTGGGTGAGAGAGAGAGTGGGCGAGAGAGAGAGTGGGCGAGAGAGAGAGTGGGCGAGAGAGAGAGAGTGGGCGAGAGAGAGAGTGAGCGAGAGAGAGAGTGGGCGAGAGAGAGAGTGAGCGAGAGGGAGAGTGGGCGAGAGAGAGAGAGTGAGCGAGAGAGAGAGTGGGCGAGAGAGAGAGAGTGGGCGAGAGAGAGAGAGAGAGTGAGTGCATGACGGACAGAGAGTGGGCGGGTTAGAGTGTGCGGAAGAGAGAGATTGGGCAAGACAGACTGAGTGGGTGAGAGAGAGAGTGGGCGAGAGAGAGTGGGCAATAGAGAGAGTGGGCAATAGAGAGAGTGGGCGAGAGAGAGTGGGCAAGAGAGAGTGTGGGCAAGAGAGAGAGTGGGCAATAGAGAGAGTGGGCAATAGAGAGAGTGGGCGAGAGAGAGTGGGCAATAGAGAGAGTGGGGGAGAGAGAGAGAGTGGGCGAGAGAGAGAGAGAAAGTGAGTGCGTGACGGAGAGAGAGTGGGCGGGTTAGAGTGTGCGGAAGAGAGAGATTGGGCAAGACAGACTGAGTGGGTGAGAGAGGGAGTGGGCGAGAGAGAGTGGGCAATAGAGAGAGTGGGCAATAGAGAGAGTGGGCGAGAGAGAGTGGGCAAGAGAGAGAGTGGGCAATAGAGAGAGTGGGCAATAGAGAGAGTGGGCGAGAGAGAGTGGGCAAGAGAGAGAGTGGGCAATAGAGAGAGTGGGGGAGAGAGAGAGTGGGCAATAGAGAGAGTGGGGGAGAGAGAGCGGGCGAGGGAGAGACTGAGCGAGAGAGAGAGTGGGCGAGAGAGAGAGAGTGGGCGAGAGAGAGAGAGTGGGCGAGAGAGAGAGTGGGCGAGAGAGAGTGGGCGAGAGTGAAAGAGGGGGCGAGAGAGAGTGGGCGAGAGTGAGAGTGGGTGAGAGAGAGAGTGGGCGAGGGAGAGAGTGGGTGAGAGAGAGAGTGGGCGAGAGAGAGAGTGGGTGAGAGAGAGAGTGGGCGAGAGAGAGTGGGCGAGAGTGAAAGAGGGGGCGAGAGAGAGTGGGCGAGAGAGAGTGGGCGAGAGTGAGAGTGGGTGAGAGAGAGAGTGGGCGAGAGAGAGAGTGGGTGAGAGAGAGAGTGGGCGAGAGAGAGAGTGGGCGAGAGAGAGAGTGGGCGAGAGAGAGAGAGAGAGTGGGCGAGAGAGAGAGTGGGCGAGAGAGAGAGAGAGAGTGGGCGAGAGAGAGAGTGGGTGAGAGAGAGAGTGGGCGAGAGAGAGAGTGGGCGAGAGAGAGAGTGGGTGAGAGAGAGAGTGGGCGAGAGAGAGAGTGGGCGAGACAGAGAGTGGGCGAGAGAGAGAGAGTGGGCGAGAGAGAGAGAGAGAGTGGGCGAGAGAGAGAGTGGGTGAGAGAGACAGAGTGGGCGAGAGAGAGAGTGGGCGAGAGAGAGAGTGGGCGAGAGTGAGAGAGTGGCCGAGAGAGAGAGTGGGCGAGAGAGAGAGTGGGCGAGAGAGAGAGTGGGCGAGAGAGAGAGAGAGAGTGGGCGAGAGAGAGAGAGAGAGTGGGCGAGAGAGAGAGTGGGCGAGAGAGAGAGAGAGAGAGAGTGGGCGAGAGAGAGAGTGGATGTGAGAGAGAGAGAGAGTGGGCGAGAGAGAGAGTGGGTGAGAGAGAGAGTGGGCGAGAGAGAGAGTGGGCGAGAGAGAGAGTGGGTGCGAGAGAGAGTGGGTGAGAGAGAGAGTGGGCGAGAGAGAGAGTGGGCGAGAGAGAGAGTGGGCGAGAGAGAGAGTGGGCGAGAGAGAGAGAGAGAGAGAGTGGGCGAGAGAGAGAGTGGGTGAGAGAGAGAGTGGGCGAGAGAGAGAGTGGGCGAGAGAGAGAGTGGGCGAGAGAGAGAGTGGGCGAGAGAGAGAGAGAGAGTGGGCGAGAGAGAGAGTGGGCGAGAGAGAGAGAGAGAGTGGGCGAGAGAGAGAGTGGGTGTGAGAGAGTGGGTGAGAGAGAGCGTGGGCGAGAGAGAGAGTGGGCGAGAGAGAGAGTGGGCGAGAGAGAGAGAGTGGGCGAGAGAGAGAGAGAGAGTGGGCGAGAGAGAGAGAGAGAGAGTGGGCGAGAGAGAGAGTGGGTGAGAGAGAGAGAGAGTGGGCGAGAGAGAGAGTGGGTGAGAGAGAGAGTGGGCGAGAGAGAGAGTGGGTGAGAGAGAGAGTGGGCGAGAGAGAGAGTGGGCGAGAGAGAGAGAGAGTGGGCGAGAGAGAGAGTGGGCGAGAGAGAGAGAGAGAGTGGGTGAGAGAGAGAGTGGGCGAGAGAGAGAGAGAGAGTGGGCGAGAGAGAGAGTGGGTGAGAGAGAGAGTGGGCGAGAGAGAGAGTGGGTGAGAGAGAGAGTGGGTGAGAGAGAGAGAGTGGGCGAGAGAGAGAGTGGGCGAGAGAGAGAGAGAGAGTGGGCGAGAGAGAGAGAGAGTGAGCGAGAGGGAGAGTGGGCGAGAGAGAGAGAGTGAGCGAGAGAGAGAGTGGGCGAGAGAGAGAGAGTGAGCGAGAGAGAGAGTGACCGAGAGAGAGAGTGGGCGAGAGAGAGAGTGGGCGAGAGAGAGAGAGAGTGGGCGAGAGAGAGAGAGAGAGTGAGTGCGTGACGGAGAGAGAGTGGGCGGGTTAGAGTGTGCGGAAGAGAGAGATTGGGCAAGACAGACTGAGTGGGTGAGAGAGAGAGTGGGCAATAGAGAGAGTGGGCGAGAGAGAGTGGGCAAGAGAGAGAGTGGGCAATAGAGAGAGTGGGCAATAGAGAGAGTGGGCGAGAGAGAGTGGGCAAGAGAGTGAGTGGGCAATAGAGAGAGTGGGGGAGAGAGAGCGGGCGAGGGAGAGACTGAGCGAGAGAGAGAGTGGGCGAGAGAGAGAGAGTGGGCGAGAGAGAGAGAGTGGGCGAGAGAGAGAGTGGGCGAGAGAGAGTGAGCGAGAGTGAAAGAGGGGGTGAGAGAGAGTGGGCGAGAGTGAGAGTGGGTGAGAGAGAGAGTGGGCGAGGGAGAGAGTGGGTGAGAGAGAGAGTGGGCGAGAGAGAGAGTGGGTGAGAGAGAGAGTGGGCGAGAGAGAGTGGGCGAGAGTGAAAGAGGGGGCGAGAGAGAGTGGGCGAGAGAGAGTGGGCGAGAGTGAGAGTGGGTGAGAGAGAGAGTGGGCGAGAGAGAGAGTGGGTGAGAGAGAGAGTGGGCGAGAGAGAGAGTGGGCGAGAGAGAGAGTGGGCGAGAGAGAGAGAGAGAGTGGACGAGAGAGAGAGTGGGCGAGAGAGAGAGAGAGAGTGGGCGAGAGAGAGAGTGGGTGAGAGAGAGAGTGGGCGAGAGAGAGAGTGGGTGAGAGAGAGAGTGGGCGAGAGAGAGAGTGGGCGAGAGAGAGAGTGGGCAAGAGAGAGAGTGGGCGAGAGAGAGAGTGGGCGAGAGAGAGTGAGAGAGTGGGCGAGAGAGAGAGTGGGTGAGAGAGAGAGAGTGGGCGAGAGAGAGAGTGGTCGAGAGAGAGAGTGGGCGAGAGTGAGAGAGTGGCCGAGAGAGAGAGTGGGCGAGAGAGAGAGTGGGCGAGAGAGAGAGTGGGCGAGAGAGAGAGAGAGAGTGGGCGAGAGAGAGAGTGGGCGAGAGAGAGAGTGGGCGAGAGAGAGAGAGAGAGTGGGCGAGAGAGAGAGTGGGCGAGAGAGAGAGTGGGCGAGAGAGAGAGAGAGAGTGGGCGAGAGATAGAGAGAGAGTGGGCGAGAGAGAGAGTGGGCGAGAGAGAGAGAGAGAGAGTGGGCGAGAGAGAGAGTGGGTGTGAGAGAGAGAGAGAGTGGGCGAGAGAGAGAGTGGGTGAGAGAGAGAGTGGGCGAGAGAGAGAGTGGGCGAGAGAGAGAGTGGGTGCGAGAGAGAGTGGGTGAGAGAGAGAGTGGGCGAGAGAGAGAGTGGGTGAGAGAGAGAGTGGGCGAGAGAGAGACTGGGCGAGAGAGAGAGTGGGTGCGAGAGAGAGTGGGTGCGAGAGAGAGTGGGTGAGAGAGAGAGTGGGCGAGAGAGAGAGTGGGCGAGAGAGAGAGTGGGCGAGAGAGAGAGTGGGCGAGAGAGAGAGAGAGAGTGGACGAGAGAGAGAGTGGGTGAGAGAGAGAGTGGGCGAGAGAGAGAGTGGGCGAGAGAGAGAGTGGGCGAGAGAGAGAGTGGGCGAGAGAGAGAGTGGGCGAGAGAGAGAGAGAGAGTGGGCGAGAGAGAGAGTGGGCGAGAGAGAGAGAGAGAGAGTGGGCGAGAGAGAGAGTGGGTGTGAGAGAGTGGGTGAGAGAGAGAGTGGGCGAGAGAGAGAGTGGGTGTGAGAGAGTGGGCGAGAGAGAGAGAGAGAGTGGGCGAGAGAGAGAGAGAGTGGGCGAGAGAGAGAGTGCGCGAGAGAGAGAGAGAGTGGGCGAGAGAGAGAGTGGGTGAGAGAGAGAGAGAGAGTGGGCGAGAGAGAGAGTGGCTGAGAGAGAGAGTGGGCGAGAGAGAGAGTGGGTGAGAGAGAGAGTGGGCGAGAGAGAGAGTGGGCGAGAGAGAGAGAGAGTGGGCGAGAGAGAGAGTGGGCGAGAGAGAGAGAGAGTGGGCGAGAGAGAGAGTGGGCGAGAGAGAGAGAGAGAGTGGGCGAGAGAGAGAGTGGGTGAGAGAGAGAGTGGGCGAGAGAGAGAGTGGGTGAGAGAGAGAGTGGGTGAGAGAGAGAGAGTGGGCGAGAGAGAGAGTGGGCGAGAGAGAGAGAGAGAGTGGGCGAGAGAGAGAGAGAGAGTGGGCGAGAGAGAAGAGAGAGTGGGCGAGAGAGAGAGTGGGTGTGAGAGAGTGGGTGAGAGAGAGAGTGGGCGAGAGCGAGAGTGGGTGTGAGAGAGTGGGCGAGAGAGAGAGAGAGAGTGGGCGAGTGAGAGAGTGGGCGAGAGAGAGAGAGAGAGTGGGCGAGAGAGAGAGTGGGTGAGAGAGAGAGTGGGCGAGAGAGAGAGAGAGAGTGGGCGAGAGAGAGAGTGGGTGAGAGAGAGAGTGGGCGAGAGAGAGAGAGAGAGTGGGCGAGAGAGAGAGTGGGTGTGAGAGAGTGGGCGAGAGAGAGAGAGAGAGTGGGCGAGAGAGAGAGTGGGTGAGAGAGAGAGTGGGTGAGAGAGAGAGAGAGAGTGGGCGAGAGAGAGAGTGGGCGAGAGAGAGAGTGGGTGAGAGAGAGAGTGGGCGAGAGAGAGAGTGGGTGAGAGAGAGAGTGGGCGAGAGAGAGAGTGGGCGAGAGAGAGAGTGGGTGAGAGAGAGAGTGGGCGAGAGAGAGAGTGGGCGAGGGAGAGAGTGGGCGAGAGAGAGAGTGGGTGAGAGAGAGAGTAGGTGAGAGAGAGAGTGGGTGAGAGAGAGAGTGGGCGAGAGAGAGAGTGGGTGAGAGAGAGAGTGGGCGAGAGAGAGAGTGGGCGAGAGAGAGAGTGGGCGAGAGAGAGAGAGAGAGTGGGCGAGAGAGAGAGTGGGTGAGAGAGAGAGTGGGCGTGAGAGAGAGTGGGTGAGAGAGAGAGTGGGCGTGAGAGAGAGTGGGTGAGAGAGAGAGAGAGAGTGGGCGAGAGAGAGAGTGGGTGAGAGAGAGAGAGAGAGTGGGCGAGAGAGAGAGAGAGAGTGGGCGAGAGAGAGAGTGGGTGAGAGAGAGAGTGGGCGAGAGAGAGAGTGGGCGAGAGAGAGAGTGGGTGAGAGAGAGAGTGGGCGAGAGAGAGAGTGGGCGAGAGAGAGAGTGGGCGAGAGAGAGAGTGGGCGAGAGAGAGAGTGGGCGAGAGAGAGAGAGAGAGTGGGCGAGAGAGAGAGTGGGTGAGAGAGAGAGTGGGCGAGAGAGAGAGAGAGAGTGGGTGAGAGAGAGAGTGGGCGAGAGAGAGAGTGGGTGAGAGAGAGAGTGGGCGAGAGAGAGAGTGGATGAGAGAGAGAGTGGGCGAGAGAGAGAGTGGGCGAGAGAGAGAGAGAGAGTGGGCGAGAGAGAGAGTGCGTGAGAGAGAGAGTGGGCGTGAGAGAGAGTGGGTGAGAGAGAGAGTGGGCGTGAGAGAGAGTGGGTGAGTTAGAGAGAGAGTGGGCGAGAGAGAGAGTGGGTGAGAGAGAGAGAGAGAGAGAGTGGGCGAGAGAGAGAGTGGGTGAGAGAGAGAGTGGGTGAGAGAGAGAGTGAGCGAGGGAGAGTGGGCGAGAGAGAGAGTGGGCGAGAGAGAGAGAGAGAGTGGGTGAGAGAGAGTGGGTGAGAGAGAGAGTGAGCGAGAGAGAGAGTGGGCGAGAGAGAGAGTGGGTGAGAGAGAGAGTGGGCGAGAGAGAGAGTGGGCGAGAGAGAGAGTGGTGAGAGAGAGAGAGTGGGCGAGGGAGAGACTGAGCGAGAGAGAGAGTGGGCGAGAGAGAGAGAGTGGGCGAGAGAGAGAGTGAGCGAGAGAGAGAGTTGGCGAGAGAGAGAGTGAGCGAGAGGGAGAGTGGGCGAGAGAGAGAGTGGGCGAGAGAGAGTGGGCGAGAGAGAGAGTGGGTGAGAGAGAGAGTGGGTGAGAGAGAGAGTGAGCGAGGGAGAGTGGGCGAGAGAGAAAGTGGGCGAGAGAGAGAGAGAGAGTGTGTGAGAGAGAGAGTGGGTGAGAGAGAGAGTGAGCGAGAGAGAGAGTGGGCGAGAGAGAGAGTGGGTGAGAGAGAGAGTGGGCGAGAGAGAGAGTGTGCGAGAGAGAGAGTGGTGAGAGAGAGAGAGTGGGCGAGGGAGAGACTGAGCGAGAGAGAGAGTGGGCGAGAGAGAGAGAGTGGGCGAGAGAGAGAGAGTGGGCGAGAGCGAGAGTGGGCGAGAGAGAGTGGGCGAGAGTGAGAGAGGGGGCAAGAGAGAGAATGGCTGTGAGAGAGAGTGGTGAGAGAGAGAGTGGGCGAGAGTGAGAGTGGGTGAGAGAGAGAGACAGTTGGAGAAAAGAGGACGAGAGGGAGACTGGGCGAGAGACAGTGGGTGAGAGAGAGAGTGGGCGAGAGAGAGAGTGGGCGAGAGAGAGAGTGGGCAAGAGAGAGAGTGGGAGAGAGTGAGAGAGGGGGCAAGAGAGAGAATGGCTGTGAGAGAGAGTGGTGAGAGAGAGACAGTGGGCGAGAGTGAGAGAGTGGGCGAGCGAGAGTGGAAGAGAATGAGAGAGGGGCAGAGGGAGAGAGTGGGCAAGAGAGAGAGTGTGGGTGACAGAGAGTGGGCGAGAGAGAGAGAGGGGATGAGAGAGGGAGTGGGCGAGAGAATGCGTGTGAGTGAGAAAGTGGGAGTGAGAGAGTGGGTGAGAGAAATAGTGGGAGTGAGAGAGTGGGGTGAGAGAGAGTGGGTGAGAGTGAGGGAGTGGGTGAGAGAGAGATTAGGGTGAGAGAGTGTGGGCAAGGGAGATAGTGGGCAAGCGAGAGAGTGGGCGAGAGCAGGTGTGGGCGAGAGAGTGTGCACGTGAGAGTGAGAGAGGGGGCAGAGAGAGATAGTGCACGAGAAAGAGAGTGGGCGAGAGAGAGGGAGAGAGAGAATAGACGAGAGAAAGACTGGGCGAAAGAGTGAATGGGTGAGAGAGAGAGTGAGGGTGAGTGAGAGTGTGGGGGAGAGAGAGGGTGGGCAAGAGAGAGAGTGGGCGAGAGTGAGGGTGGGGGAGAGAGAGATAGTGGAAGAGAGAGAGAGTGGGTGAGAGAGAAACTGGGCGAGTTAGGAGTTGGTGAGAGAGAGAGTGGGAGAGAAAGAGTGGGCGATAGAGACAGAGTGGGCGAGAGTCGGTGAGAGAGAGTGGTGAGAGAAAGAGTGGGCGAGAGAGAGAGAGTGGGAAAGAGAGAGAGAGGGTGAGAGAGTGTGGGCGAGAGAGAGTGTGGGCGATAGAGAAAGAGTAGGCGAGAGAAAGAATGGGCGACAGAGAGTGGGTGAGAGACAGTGAAGGCGAGAGAGAGAGTGGGTGAGAAAGTGAGAGGGTGAGAGAGTGTGGGCGAGAGAGAGTGTGGGCGATAGAGAAAGAGTAGGCGAGAGAAAGAGTGGGCGACAGACAGTGGGTCAGAGAGAGTGAAGGCGAGAGAGAGAGTGGGCGAGAGAGTGTGCGTCAGAGAGTGGGCGAGAGACAGTGGGCGAGAGAAAGAGTGGAAGTGAGAGAGTGGGGGTGAGACAGAGTGGGCGAGAGAGAGTGTGGGCGACAGTGAGTGAGGGGGCAGAGGGAGAATGGGCGAGAGAGAGTGGGTGAGAGAGAGGGGGCAGAGGGAGATAGTGGGCAAGAGTGAGAGAGTGGGCAAAGGGAGTGGGCGAGAGAGAGTGTGGGTGAGAGAGAGACTGCGCAAAAGAGAGATTGGGTGAGAGAGATGTGCGAGAGAGAGAAAGAGTGGGCGAAAGAGAGTGGGCGAGAGAGAGATTGTCGAGAGAGAGTGTGAGTGGGCGAGAGAGAGAGTCTGGGCGAGAGAGAGAGTGGGCAAGAGAGAGAGTGGGTGAGAGAGAGAGTGGAAGAGAGAGAGAGAGTGGGTGAGAGAGAAACTGGGCGTGTTAGGAGTTGGTGAGAGAGAGAGTGGGAGAGAGACAGAGTGGGCGATAGAGATAGAGTGGGCGAGAGTCAGTGAGAGAGAGTGGTGAGATAAAGAGTGGGCAAGAGAGAGAGTGGGCGAGAGAGAGAGGGTGAGAGAGTGTGGGCGAGAGAGAGTGTGGGCGATAGGGAAAGAGTAGGCGAGAGAAAGAGTGGGCGACAGACAGTGGGTCAGAGAGAGTGAAGGCGAGAGAGAGAGTGGAAATGAGAGAGTGGGGGTGAGACAAAGCGGGCAAGAGAGAGTGTGGGAGAGAGTGAGTGAGGGGGCAGAGGGAGAGTGGGTGAGAGAGAGTGGGTGAGAGAGAGGGGGCAGAGGGAGATAGTAGGCGAGAGAGAGAGTGGGCAAAGGGAGTGGGCGAAAGAGAGTGTGGGTGAGAGAGAGTGTGGGCGAGACAGAGAGTGGGTGAGAGTGAGACTGAGCGAGAGTGAGAGAGTGGGCGAGAGAAAGTGGGGGAGAGAGTGAGAGTGTGGGCGAGAGAGAGTGGGCGAGAGAGAGTGGGAGAGAGTGAGAGAGTGGGGGAGAGAGAGTGGGCGAGAGAGAGTGTGGGCGAGAGAGAGAGTGGCAGAGAGAGAGGGCGAGAGAGAGTGGGCGAAAGAAAGTGTGGGCAATAGAGAAAGAGTAGGTGAGAGAGAGAGTGGGCGAGAGAGGGAGTGGGTGTGAGAGAGAGAAAGGGCGAGAGTGAGAGAGTGGGTGAGAGAGTGAGAGGGCTAGAGTGAGAGATTGGGTGAGAGAGAGTGTGGGTGAGAGAGAGAGTGGGTGAGAGAGAGAGAAAGGGCGAGAGTGAGAGAGTGGGTGAGAGAGTGAGAGGGCTAGAGAGAGAGTGGGTGAGAGAGTGTGCGACAGAGAGTGGGTGAGACAGAATGGGCGAGAGAGAGAGTTGGCGAGAGAGAGGGGGCAGAGGGAGATAGTGGGCGAGAGAGAGAGTGGGCAAGAGGGAGTGGGTGAGAGAGAGTGTGGGCGAGAGAGAGAAAGAGTGGGCGAAAGAGAGTGGGCGAGAGATAGAGTGAGTGGGCGAGAGAGAGAGTGTGGGTGAGAGTGAGAGTGAGTGGGCGAGAGAGAGAGTGTGGGTGAGAGTGAGAGTGAGTGGGCGAGAGAGAGAGTGTGGGTGAGAGTGAGAGTGAGTGGGCGAGAGAGAGAGTGTGGGTGAGAGTGAGAGTGAGTGGGCGAGAGAGAGAGTGTGGGTGAGAGTGAGAGTGAGTGGGCGAGAGAGAGAGTGTGGGTGAGAGTGAGAGTGAGTGGGCGAGAGAGAGAGTGTGGGTGAGAGTGAGAGTGAGTGGGCGAGAGAGAGAGTGTGGGTGAGAGTGAGAGGGGGAAGAGGGACATAGTGGGCGAGAGAGAGAATGGGCGAGAGAGAGAGAGTGGGCGAGAGAGAGAGAGTGGGCGAGAGAGAGAGTGTGGGTGAGAGTGAGTGTGAGTGGGCGAGAGAGAGAGTGTGGGTGAGAGTGAGAGTGAGTGGGCGAGAGAGAGAGTGTGGGTGAGAGTGAGAGGGGGAAGAGGGACATAGTGGGCGAGAGAAAGAGTGGGCGAGAGAGAGAGAGTGGGCGAGAGAGAGAGAGTGGGCGAGAGAGAGAGTGTGGGTGAGAGTGAGAGGGGGAAGAGGGACATAGTGGGCGAGACAGAGAGTTGGCGAGAGAGAGTGGGCGAGAATGAGAGAGTGGGCGAGAGAGAGAGTGGGCGAGAGAGAGAGTGGGCGAGAGAGAGAGTGGGCGTGAGAGAGAGTTGGCGAGAAAGAGAGTGGGCGAGAGAGAGAGTGGGCGAGAGAGAGAGTGGGCAGGAGAGAGAGTGGGCAGGAGAGAGTGTGAGCGAGACAGAGAGTGGGTGAGAGAGTGAGAGGGCTAGAGTGAGAGAGTGGGCGAGAGAGAGTGTGGGTGAGAGAGAGAGTGGGTGAGAGAGAGAGTGGGTGAGACAGAGAGTGGGTGAGACAGAGAGTGGGTGAGCGTGAAACTGGGCCAAAGAAAGAGTGGGTGAGAGAGAGTGGGCGAGAGTGAGACTGGGCGAGAGAGAGTGAGTGGGCGAGACAGAGAGTGGGCGAGACCGAGAGTGGAAGAGAATGAGAGAGTGGGCGTGGGAGAGAGTGGGCGAGAGAGAGAGTAGGAAAGAGTAAGAGAGTGGGCGAGAGAGAGTGTGGGTGAGAGAGAAAGCGGGCGAGAGAGAGAGTGGGTGAGACACAGTGTGGGTGAGAGAGAGACCGGACCAAAGAGAGAGTGGGCGAGAGTGTGACTGGGCGAGAGTGAGAGAGTGGGCGAGAGAGAGAGTGGGAGAGAGTGAGAGAGTGGGCGAGATATAGAGTGGGTGAGCGAAAGAGTGAGAGAGAGAGAGTGAGAGAGTGGGTGAAAGATAGTGTGGCCGAGAGAGAGTGGGCAAGAGGGAGTGGGTGAGAGAGAGACTGGACGAAAGATTAGGTGAGAGAGAGTGGGCGAGAGAGAGAAAGAGTGGGCGATAGAGAGAGTGTGGGTGAGAGTGAGAGGGGGGAAGAGGGACACAGTTGGCGAGAGAGAGAGTGGGCGAGAGAGAGTGGGCGAGAGAGAGAGAGTGGGAGAGAGAGTGGGCGAGAGAGAGAGAGTGGGAGAGAGAGTGGTCATGAGAGAGTGTTGGAGAGACAGAGAGTGGGTGAGAGAGAGAGTGGGCGAGAGAGAGAGTGGGCGAGAGAGAGAGAGAGAGTGGGCGAGAGAGAGAGTGGGTGAGAGAGAGAGTGGGCGAGAGAGAGAGTGGGTGAGAGAGAGAGTGGGTGAGAGAGAGAGAGTGGGCGAGAGAGAGAGTGGGCGAGAGAGAGAGAGAGAGTGGGCGAGAGAGAGAGAGAGAGTGGGCGAGAGAGAAGAGAGAGTGGGCGAGAGAGAGAGTGGGTGTGAGAGAGTGGGTGAGAGAGAGAGTGGGCGAGAGCGAGAGTGGGTGTGAGAGAGTGGGCGAGAGAGAGAGAGAGAGTGGGCGAGTGAGAGAGTGGGCGAGAGAGAGAGAGAGAGTGGGCGAGAGAGAGAGTGGGTGAGAGAGAGAGTGGGCGAGAGAGAGAGAGAGAGTGGGCGAGAGAGAGAGTGGGTGAGAGAGAGAGTGGGCGAGAGAGAGAGAGAGAGTGGGCGAGAGAGAGAGTGGGTGTGAGAGAGTGGGCGAGAGAGAGAGAGAGAGTGGGCGAGAGAGAGAGTGGGTGAGAGAGAGAGTGGGTGAGAGAGAGAGAGAGAGTGGGCGAGAGAGAGAGTGGGCGAGAGAGAGAGTGGGTGAGAGAGAGAGTGGGCGAGAGAGAGAGTGGGTGAGAGAGAGAGTGGGCGAGAGAGAGAGTGGGCGAGAGAGAGAGTGGGTGAGAGAGAGAGTGGGCGAGAGAGAGAGTGGGCGAGGGAGAGAGTGGGCGAGAGAGAGAGTGGGTGAGAGAGAGAGTAGGTGAGAGAGAGAGTGGGTGAGAGAGAGAGTGGGCGAGAGAGAGAGTGGGTGAGAGAGAGAGTGGGCGAGAGAGAGAGTGGGCGAGAGAGAGAGTGGGCGAGAGAGAGAGAGAGAGTGGGCGAGAGAGAGAGTGGGTGAGAGAGAGAGTGGGCGTGAGAGAGAGTGGGTGAGAGAGAGAGTGGGCGTGAGAGAGAGTGGGTGAGAGAGAGAGAGAGAGTGGGCGAGAGAGAGAGTGGGTGAGAGAGAGAGAGAGAGTGGGCGAGAGAGAGAGAGAGAGTGGGCGAGAGAGAGAGTGGGTGAGAGAGAGAGTGGGCGAGAGAGAGAGTGGGCGAGAGAGAGAGTGGGTGAGAGAGAGAGTGGGCGAGAGAGAGAGTGGGCGAGAGAGAGAGTGGGCGAGAGAGAGAGTGGGCGAGAGAGAGAGTGGGCGAGAGAGAGAGAGAGAGTGGGCGAGAGAGAGAGTGGGTGAGAGAGAGAGTGGGCGAGAGAGAGAGAGAGAGTGGGTGAGAGAGAGAGTGGGCGAGAGAGAGAGTGGGTGAGAGAGAGAGTGGGCGAGAGAGAGAGTGGATGAGAGAGAGAGTGGGCGAGAGAGAGAGTGGGCGAGAGAGAGAGAGAGAGTGGGCGAGAGAGAGAGTGCGTGAGAGAGAGAGTGGGCGTGAGAGAGAGTGGGTGAGAGAGAGAGTGGGCGTGAGAGAGAGTGGGTGAGTTAGAGAGAGAGTGGGCGAGAGAGAGAGTGGGTGAGAGAGAGAGAGAGAGAGAGTGGGCGAGAGAGAGAGTGGGTGAGAGAGAGAGTGGGTGAGAGAGAGAGTGAGCGAGGGAGAGTGGGCGAGAGAGAGAGTGGGCGAGAGAGAGAGAGAGAGTGGGTGAGAGAGAGTGGGTGAGAGAGAGAGTGAGCGAGAGAGAGAGTGGGCGAGAGAGAGAGTGGGTGAGAGAGAGAGTGGGCGAGAGAGAGAGTGGGCGAGAGAGAGAGTGGTGAGAGAGAGAGAGTGGGCGAGGGAGAGACTGAGCGAGAGAGAGAGTGGGCGAGAGAGAGAGAGTGGGCGAGAGAGAGAGTGAGCGAGAGAGAGAGTTGGCGAGAGAGAGAGTGAGCGAGAGGGAGAGTGGGCGAGAGAGAGAGTGGGCGAGAGAGAGTGGGCGAGAGAGAGAGTGGGTGAGAGAGAGAGTGGGTGAGAGAGAGAGTGAGCGAGGGAGAGTGGGCGAGAGAGAAAGTGGGCGAGAGAGAGAGAGAGAGTGTGTGAGAGAGAGAGTGGGTGAGAGAGAGAGTGAGCGAGAGAGAGAGTGGGCGAGAGAGAGAGTGGGTGAGAGAGAGAGTGGGCGAGAGAGAGAGTGTGCGAGAGAGAGAGTGGTGAGAGAGAGAGAGTGGGCGAGGGAGAGACTGAGCGAGAGAGAGAGTGGGCGAGAGAGAGAGAGTGGGCGAGAGAGAGAGAGTGGGCGAGAGCGAGAGTGGGCGAGAGAGAGTGGGCGAGAGTGAGAGAGGGGGCAAGAGAGAGAATGGCTGTGAGAGAGAGTGGTGAGAGAGAGAGTGGGCGAGAGTGAGAGTGGGTGAGAGAGAGAGACAGTTGGAGAAAAGAGGACGAGAGGGAGACTGGGCGAGAGACAGTGGGTGAGAGAGAGAGTGGGCGAGAGAGAGAGTGGGCGAGAGAGAGAGTGGGCAAGAGAGAGAGTGGGAGAGAGTGAGAGAGGGGGCAAGAGAGAGAATGGCTGTGAGAGAGAGTGGTGAGAGAGAGACAGTGGGCGAGAGTGAGAGAGTGGGCGAGCGAGAGTGGAAGAGAATGAGAGAGGGGCAGAGGGAGAGAGTGGGCAAGAGAGAGAGTGTGGGTGACAGAGAGTGGGCGAGAGAGAGAGAGGGGATGAGAGAGGGAGTGGGCGAGAGAATGCGTGTGAGTGAGAAAGTGGGAGTGAGAGAGTGGGTGAGAGAAATAGTGGGAGTGAGAGAGTGGGGTGAGAGAGAGTGGGTGAGAGTGAGGGAGTGGGTGAGAGAGAGATTAGGGTGAGAGAGTGTGGGCAAGGGAGATAGTGGGCAAGCGAGAGAGTGGGCGAGAGCAGGTGTGGGCGAGAGAGTGTGCACGTGAGAGTGAGAGAGGGGGCAGAGAGAGATAGTGCACGAGAAAGAGAGTGGGCGAGAGAGAGGGAGAGAGAGAATAGACGAGAGAAAGACTGGGCGAAAGAGTGAATGGGTGAGAGAGAGAGTGAGGGTGAGTGAGAGTGTGGGGGAGAGAGAGGGTGGGCAAGAGAGAGAGTGGGCGAGAGTGAGGGTGGGGGAGAGAGAGATAGTGGAAGAGAGAGAGAGTGGGTGAGAGAGAAACTGGGCGAGTTAGGAGTTGGTGAGAGAGAGAGTGGGAGAGAAAGAGTGGGCGATAGAGACAGAGTGGGCGAGAGTCGGTGAGAGAGAGTGGTGAGAGAAAGAGTGGGCGAGAGAGAGAGAGTGGGAAAGAGAGAGAGAGGGTGAGAGAGTGTGGGCGAGAGAGAGTGTGGGCGATAGAGAAAGAGTAGGCGAGAGAAAGAATGGGCGACAGAGAGTGGGTGAGAGACAGTGAAGGCGAGAGAGAGAGTGGGTGAGAAAGTGAGAGGGTGAGAGAGTGTGGGCGAGAGAGAGTGTGGGCGATAGAGAAAGAGTAGGCGAGAGAAAGAGTGGGCGACAGACAGTGGGTCAGAGAGAGTGAAGGCGAGAGAGAGAGTGGGCGAGAGAGTGTGCGTCAGAGAGTGGGCGAGAGACAGTGGGCGAGAGAAAGAGTGGAAGTGAGAGAGTGGGGGTGAGACAGAGTGGGCGAGAGAGAGTGTGGGCGACAGTGAGTGAGGGGGCAGAGGGAGAATGGGCGAGAGAGAGTGGGTGAGAGAGAGGGGGCAGAGGGAGATAGTGGGCAAGAGTGAGAGAGTGGGCAAAGGGAGTGGGCGAGAGAGAGTGTGGGTGAGAGAGAGACTGCGCAAAAGAGAGATTGGGTGAGAGAGATGTGCGAGAGAGAGAAAGAGTGGGCGAAAGAGAGTGGGCGAGAGAGAGATTGTCGAGAGAGAGTGTGAGTGGGCGAGAGAGAGAGTCTGGGCGAGAGAGAGAGTGGGCAAGAGAGAGAGTGGGTGAGAGAGAGAGTGGAAGAGAGAGAGAGAGTGGGTGAGAGAGAAACTGGGCGTGTTAGGAGTTGGTGAGAGAGAGAGTGGGAGAGAGACAGAGTGGGCGATAGAGATAGAGTGGGCGAGAGTCAGTGAGAGAGAGTGGTGAGATAAAGAGTGGGCAAGAGAGAGAGTGGGCGAGAGAGAGAGGGTGAGAGAGTGTGGGCGAGAGAGAGTGTGGGCGATAGGGAAAGAGTAGGCGAGAGAAAGAGTGGGCGACAGACAGTGGGTCAGAGAGAGTGAAGGCGAGAGAGAGAGTGGAAATGAGAGAGTGGGGGTGAGACAAAGCGGGCAAGAGAGAGTGTGGGAGAGAGTGAGTGAGGGGGCAGAGGGAGAGTGGGTGAGAGAGAGTGGGTGAGAGAGAGGGGGCAGAGGGAGATAGTAGGCGAGAGAGAGAGTGGGCAAAGGGAGTGGGCGAAAGAGAGTGTGGGTGAGAGAGAGTGTGGGCGAGACAGAGAGTGGGTGAGAGTGAGACTGAGCGAGAGTGAGAGAGTGGGCGAGAGAAAGTGGGGGAGAGAGTGAGAGTGTGGGCGAGAGAGAGTGGGCGAGAGAGAGTGGGAGAGAGTGAGAGAGTGGGGGAGAGAGAGTGGGCGAGAGAGAGTGTGGGCGAGAGAGAGAGTGGCAGAGAGAGAGGGCGAGAGAGAGTGGGCGAAAGAAAGTGTGGGCAATAGAGAAAGAGTAGGTGAGAGAGAGAGTGGGCGAGAGAGGGAGTGGGTGTGAGAGAGAGAAAGGGCGAGAGTGAGAGAGTGGGTGAGAGAGTGAGAGGGCTAGAGTGAGAGATTGGGTGAGAGAGAGTGTGGGTGAGAGAGAGAGTGGGTGAGAGAGAGAGAAAGGGCGAGAGTGAGAGAGTGGGTGAGAGAGTGAGAGGGCTAGAGAGAGAGTGGGTGAGAGAGTGTGCGACAGAGAGTGGGTGAGACAGAATGGGCGAGAGAGAGAGTTGGCGAGAGAGAGGGGGCAGAGGGAGATAGTGGGCGAGAGAGAGAGTGGGCAAGAGGGAGTGGGTGAGAGAGAGTGTGGGCGAGAGAGAGAAAGAGTGGGCGAAAGAGAGTGGGCGAGAGATAGAGTGAGTGGGCGAGAGAGAGAGTGTGGGTGAGAGTGAGAGTGAGTGGGCGAGAGAGAGAGTGTGGGTGAGAGTGAGAGTGAGTGGGCGAGAGAGAGAGTGTGGGTGAGAGTGAGAGTGAGTGGGCGAGAGAGAGAGTGTGGGTGAGAGTGAGAGTGAGTGGGCGAGAGAGAGAGTGTGGGTGAGAGTGAGAGTGAGTGGGCGAGAGAGAGAGTGTGGGTGAGAGTGAGAGTGAGTGGGCGAGAGAGAGAGTGTGGGTGAGAGTGAGAGTGAGTGGGCGAGAGAGAGAGTGTGGGTGAGAGTGAGAGGGGGAAGAGGGACATAGTGGGCGAGAGAGAGAATGGGCGAGAGAGAGAGAGTGGGCGAGAGAGAGAGAGTGGGCGAGAGAGAGAGTGTGGGTGAGAGTGAGTGTGAGTGGGCGAGAGAGAGAGTGTGGGTGAGAGTGAGAGTGAGTGGGCGAGAGAGAGAGTGTGGGTGAGAGTGAGAGGGGGGAAGAGGGACATAGTGGGCGAGAGAAAGAGTGGGCGAGAGAGAGAGAGTGGGCGAGAGAGAGAGAGTGGGCGAGAGAGAGAGTGTGGGTGAGAGTGAGAGGGGGAAGAGGGACATAGTGGGCGAGACAGAGAGTTGGCGAGAGAGAGTGGGCGAGAATGAGAGAGTGGGCGAGAGAGAGAGTGGGCGAGAGAGAGAGTGGGCGAGAGAGAGAGTGGGCGTGAGAGAGAGTTGGCGAGAAAGAGAGTGGGCGAGAGAGAGAGTGGGCGAGAGAGAGAGTGGGCAGGAGAGAGAGTGGGCAGGAGAGAGTGTGAGCGAGACAGAGAGTGGGTGAGAGAGTGAGAGGGCTAGAGTGAGAGAGTGGGCGAGAGAGAGTGTGGGTGAGAGAGAGAGTGGGTGAGAGAGAGAGTGGGTGAGACAGAGAGTGGGTGAGACAGAGAGTGGGTGAGCGTGAAACTGGGCCAAAGAAAGAGTGGGTGAGAGAGAGTGGGCGAGAGTGAGACTGGGCGAGAGAGAGTGAGTGGGCGAGACAGAGAGTGGGCGAGACCGAGAGTGGAAGAGAATGAGAGAGTGGGCGTGGGAGAGAGTGGGCGAGAGAGAGAGTAGGAAAGAGTAAGAGAGTGGGCGAGAGAGAGTGTGGGTGAGAGAGAAAGCGGGCGAGAGAGAGAGTGGGTGAGACACAGTGTGGGTGAGAGAGAGACCGGACCAAAGAGAGAGTGGGCGAGAGTGTGACTGGGCGAGAGTGAGAGAGTGGGCGAGAGAGAGAGTGGGAGAGAGTGAGAGAGTGGGCGAGATATAGAGTGGGTGAGCGAAAGAGTGAGAGAGAGAGAGTGAGAGAGTGGGTGAAAGATAGTGTGGCCGAGAGAGAGTGGGCAAGAGGGAGTGGGTGAGAGAGAGACTGGACGAAAGATTAGGTGAGAGAGAGTGGGCGAGAGAGAGAAAGAGTGGGCGATAGAGAGAGTGTGGGTGAGAGTGAGAGGGGGGAAGAGGGACACAGTTGGCGAGAGAGAGAGTGGGCGAGAGAGAGTGGGCGAGAGAGAGAGAGTGGGAGAGAGAGTGGGCGAGAGAGAGAGAGTGGGAGAGAGAGTGGTCATGAGAGAGTGTTGGAGAGACAGAGAGTGGGTGAGAGAGAGAGTGGGCGAGAGAGAGAGTGGGCGAGAGAGAGAGAGAGAGTGGGCGAGAGAGAGATGGGTGAGAGAGAGAGTGGGCGAGAGAGAGAGTGGGTGAGAGAGAGAGTGGGTGAGAGAGAGAGTGGGTGTGAGAGAGTGGGCGAGAGAGAGAGAGAGAGTGGGCGAGAGAGAGAGTGGGTGAGAGAGAGAGTGGGCGAGAGAGAGAGAGAGAGAGAGTGGGCGAGAGAGAGAGTGGGCGAGAGAGAGAGTGCGCGAGAGAGAGTGGGTGAGAGAGAGAGTGGGCGAGAGAGAGAGTGGGTGAGAGAGAGAGTGGGCGAGAGAGAGCGTGGGTGAGAGAGAGAGTGGGCGAGAGAGAGAGTGGGCGAGAGAGAGAGTGGGCGAGAGAGAGAGTGGGCGAGAGAGAGAGAGAGAGTGGGCGAGAGAGAGAGTGGGTGAGAGAGAGAGTGGGCGAGAGAGAGAGTGGGCGAGAGAGAGAGAGAGAGTGGGCGAGAGAGAGAGTCGGTGAGAGAGAGAGTGGGCGAGAGAGAGAGAGAGAGTGGGTGAGAGAGAGAGTGGGCGAGTGAGAGAGTGGGTGAGAGAGAGAGTGGGCGAGAGAGAGAGTGGGTGAGAGAGAGAGTGGGCGAGAGAGAGAGTGGGCGAGAGAGAGAGAGAGAGTGGGCGAGAGAGAGAGTGGGTGAGAGAGAGAGTGGGCGTGAGAGAGAGTGGGTGAGAGAGAGAGTGGGCGTGAGAGAGAGTGGGTGAGAGAGAGAGAGAGAGTGGGCGAGAGAGAGAGTGGGTGAGAGAGAGTGAGAGTGGGCGAGAGAGAGAGTGGGTGAGAGAGAGAGTGGGTGAGAGAGGGAGTGAGCGAGGGAGAGTGGGCGAGAGAGAGAGTGGGCGAGAGAGAGAGAGAGAGTGGGTGAGAGAGAGAGTGGGTGAGAGAGAGAGTGAGCGAGAGAGAGAGTGGGCGAGAGAGAGAGTGGGTGAGAGAGAGAGTGGGCGAGAGAGAGAGTGTGCGAGAGAGAGAGTGGTGAGAGAGAGAGAGTGGGCGAGGGAGAGACTGAGCGAGAGAGAGAGTGGGCGAGAGAGAGAGAGTGGGCGAGAGAGAGAGTGAGCGAGAGAGAGAGTGGGCGAGAGAGAGAGTGGGCGAGAGAGAGTGGGCGAGAGAGAGAGTGAGTGAGAGAGAGAGTGGGTGAGAGAGAGAGTGAGCGAGGGAGAGTGGGCGAGAGAGAGAGTGGGCGAGAGAGAGAGAGAGTGGGTGAGAGAGAGAGTGGGTGAGAGAGAGAGTGAGCGAGAGAGAGAGTGGGCGAGAGAGAGAGTGGGTGAGAGAGAGAGTGGGCGAGAGAGAGAGTGGTGAGAGAGAGAGAGTGGGCGAGGGAGAGACTGAGCGAGAGAGAGAGTGGGCGAGAGAGAGAGAGAGTGGGCGAGAGAGAGAGAGTGGGCGAGAGCGAGAGTGGGCGAGAGAGAGTGGGCGAGAGTGAGAGAGGGGGCAAGAGAGAGAATGGCTGTGAGAGAGAGTGGTGAGAGAGAGAGAGTGGGCGAGAGTGAGAGTGGGTGAGAGAGAGAGACAGTTGGAGAAAAGAGGACGAGAGGGAGACTGGGCGAGAGACAGTGGGTGAGAGAGAGAGTGGGCGAGAGAGAGAGTGGGCGAGAGAGAGAGTGGGCAAGAGAGAGAGTGGGAGAGAGTGAGCGAGGGGGCAAGAGAGAGAATGGCTGTGAGAGAGAGTGGTGAGAGAGAGAGACAGTGGGCGAGAGTGAGAGAGTGGGCGAGCGAGAGTGGAAGAGAATGGAGAGAGGGGCAGAGGGAGAGAGTGGGCAAGAGAGAGAGTGTGGGTGACAGAGAGTGGGCGGAGAGAGAGAGAGGGGATGAGAGAGGGAGTGGGCGAGAGAAAGCGCTGTGAGTGAGAAAGTGGGAGTGAGAGAGTGGGTGAGAGAAACAGTGGGAGTGAGAGAGTGGGGTGAGAGAGAGTGGGTGAGAGTGAGGGAGTGGGCGAGAGAGAGATTGGGGTGAGAGAGTGTGGGCAAGGGAGATAGTGGGGCGAGCGAGAGAGTGGGCGAGGAGCAGGTGTGGGCGAGAGAGTGTGCACGTCAGAGTGAGGAGAGGGGGCAGAGAGAGATAGTGCACGAGAAAGAGAGTGGGCGAGAGAGAGGGAGAGAGAGAATAGACGAGAGAAAGGACTGGGCGAAGAGTGAATGGGTGAGAGAGAGAGTGAGGGTGAGTGATGAGTGTGGGGGAGAGAGAGGGTGGGCAAGAGAGAGAGTGGGCGAGAGTGAGGGTGGGGGAGAGAGAGATAGTGGAAGAGAGAGAGAGTGGGTGAGAGAGAAACTGGGCGAGTTAGGAGTTGGTGAGAGAGAGAGTGGTGAGAGAAAGAGTGGGCGAGAGAGAGAGTGGGCAAGAGAGAGAGAGGGTGAGAGAGTGGTGGGCGAGAGAGAGTGTGGGCGATAGAGAAAGAGTAGGCGAGAGAAAGATGGGCGACAGAGAGTGGGTGAGAGACAGTGAAGGCGAGAGAGAGAGTGGGTGAGAAAGTGAGAGGGTGAGAGAGTGTGGGCGAGAGAGAGTGTGGGCGATAGAGAAAGAGTAGGCGAGAGAAAGAGTGGGCGACAGACAGTGGGTCAGAGAGAGTGAAGGCGAGAGAGAGAGTGGGCGAGAGAGTGTGCGTCAGAGAGTGGGCGAGAGACAGTGGGCGAGAGAAAGAGTGGAAGTGAGAGAGTGGGGGTGAGACAGAGTGGGCGAGAGAGAGTGTGGGCGACAGTGAGTGAGGGGGCAGAGGGAGAATGGGCGAGAGAGAGTGGGTGAGAGAGAGGGGCAGAGGGAGATAGTGGGCAAGAGTGAGAGAGTGGGCAAAGGGAGTGGGCGAGAGAGACAGTGTGGGTGAGAGTGAGAGTGAGTGGGCGAGAGAGAGAGTGTGGGTGAGAGTGAGAGTGAGTGGGCGAGAGAGAGAGTGTGGGTGAGAGTGAGAGTGAGTGGGCGAGAGAGAGAGTGTGGGTGAGAGTGAGAGTGAGTGGGCGAGAGAGAGAGTGTGGGTGAGAGTGAGAGTGAGTGGGCGAGAGAGAGAGTGTGGGTGAGAGTGAGAGTGAGTGGGCGAGAGAGAGAGTGTGGGTGAGAGTGAGAGGGGGAAGAGGGACATAGTGGGCGAGAGAGAGAATGGGCGAGAGAGAGAGAGTGGGCGAGAGAGAGAGCGTGGGCGAGAGAGAGAGTGTGGGTGAGAGTGAGAGTGAGTGGGCGAGAGAGAGAGTGTGGGTGAGAGTGAGAGTGAGTGGGCGAGAGAGAGAGTGTGGGTGAGAGTGAGAGGGGGAAGAGGGACATAGTGGGCGAGAGAAAGAGTGGGCGAGAGAGAGAGAGTGGGCGAGAGAGTGAGAGTGGGCGAGAGAGAGAGTGTGGGTGAGAGTGAGAGGGGGAAGAGGGACATAGTGGGCGAGACAGAGAGTTGGCGAGAGAGAGTGGGCGAGAATGAGAGAGTGGGCGAGAGAGAGAGTGGGCGAGAGAGAGAGTGGGCGAGAGAGAGAGTGGGCGTGAGAGAGAGTTGGCGAGAATGAGAGAGTGGGCGAGAGAGAGAGTGGGCGAGAGAGAGAGTGGGCAGGAGAGAGTGTGAGCGAGACAGAGATTGGGTGAGAGAGTGCGAGGGCTAGAGTGAGAGAGTGGGCGAGAGAGAGTGTGGGAGAGAGTGGGTGAGAGAGAGAGTGGGTGAGACAGAGAGTGGGTGAGCGTGAAACTGGGCCAAAGAAAGACTGGGTGAGAGAGAGTGGGCGAGAGTGAGACTGGGCGAGAGAGAGTGAGTGGGCGAGACAGAGAGTGGGCGAGACCGAGAGTGGAAGAGAATGAGAGAGTGGGCGAGAGAGAGAGTAGGAAAGAGTAAGAGAGTGGGCGAGAGAGAGTGTGGGTGAGAGAGAAAGCGGGCGAGAGAGAGAGTGGGTGAGACACAGTGTGGGTGAGAGAGAGACCGGACCAAAGAGAGAGTGGGCGAGAGTGTGACTGGGCGAGAGTGAGAGAGTGGGCGAGAGAGAGAGTGGGAGAGAGTGAGAGAGTGGGCGAGATATAGAGTGGGTGAGCGAAAGAGTGAGAGAGAGAGAGTGAGAGAGTGGGTGAAAGATAGTGTGGCCGAGAGAGAGTGGGCAAGAGGGAGTGGGTGAGAGAGAGACTGGACGAAAGATTAGGTGAGAGAGAGTGGGCGAGAGAGAGAAAGAGTGGGCGATAGAGAGAGTGTGGGTGAGAGTGAGAGGGGGGAAGAGGGACATAGTGGGCGAGAGAGAGAGTGGGCGAGAGAGAGTGGGCGAGAGAGAGAGAGTGGGAGAGAGAGTGGGCGAGAGAGAGAGAGTGGGAGAGAGAGTGGTCATGAGAGAGTGTTGGAGAGACAGAGAGTGGGTGAGAGAGAGAGTAGATGAGAGAGATAGTGGGCGAGAGAGAGAGTGGGTGAGAGAGAGAGTGGGCGAGAGAGAGAGTGGGCGAGAGAGAGAGAGAGAGTGGGCGAGAGAGAGAGTCGGTGAGAGAGAGAGTGGGCGAGAGAGAGAGTGGGCGAGAGAGAGAGTGGGCGAGAGAGAGAGTGGGCGAGAGAGAGAGAGAGAGTGGGCGAGAGAGAGAGTGGGTGAGAGAGAGAGTGGGCGAGAGAGAGAGTGGGCGAGAGAGAGAGAGAGAGTGGGCGAGAGAGAGAGTCGGTGAGAGAGAGAGTGGGCGAGAGAGAGAGAGAGAGTGGGTGAGAGAGAGAGTGGGCGAGTGAGAGAGTGGGTGAGAGAGAGAGTGGGCGAGAGAGAGAGTGGGTGAGAGAGAGAGTGGGCGAGAGAGAGAGTGGGCGAGAGAGAGAGAGAGAGTGGGCGAGAGAGAGAGTGGGTGAGAGAGAGAGTGGGCGTGAGAGAGAGTGGGTGAGAGAGAGAGTGGGCGTGAGAGAGAGTGGGTGAGAGAGAGAGAGAGAGTGGGCGAGAGAGAGAGTGGGTGAGAGAGAGTGAGAGTGGGCGAGAGAGAGAGTGGGTGAGAGAGAGAGTGGGTGAGAGAGGGAGTGAGCGAGGGAGAGTGGGCGAGAGAGAGAGTGGGCGAGAGAGAGAGAGAGAGTGGGTGAGAGAGAGAGTGGGTGAGAGAGAGAGTGAGCGAGAGAGAGAGTGGGCGAGAGAGAGAGTGGGTGAGAGAGAGAGTGGGCGAGAGAGAGAGTGTGCGAGAGAGAGAGTGGTGAGAGAGAGAGAGTGGGCGAGGGAGAGACTGAGCGAGAGAGAGAGTGGGCGAGAGAGAGAGAGTGGGCGAGAGAGAGAGTGAGCGAGAGAGAGAGTGGGCGAGAGAGAGAGTGGGCGAGAGAGAGTGGGCGAGAGAGAGAGTGAGTGAGAGAGAGAGTGGGTGAGAGAGAGAGTGAGCGAGGGAGAGTGGGCGAGAGAGAGAGTGGGCGAGAGAGAGAGAGAGTGGGTGAGAGAGAGAGTGGGTGAGAGAGAGAGTGAGCGAGAGAGAGAGTGGGCGAGAGAGAGAGTGGGTGAGAGAGAGAGTGGGCGAGAGAGAGAGTGGTGAGAGAGAGAGAGTGGGCGAGGGAGAGACTGAGCGAGAGAGAGAGTGGGCGAGAGAGAGAGAGAGTGGGCGAGAGAGAGAGAGTGGGCGAGAGCGAGAGTGGGCGAGAGAGAGTGGGCGAGAGTGAGAGAGGGGGCAAGAGAGAGAATGGCTGTGAGAGAGAGTGGTGAGAGAGAGAGAGTGGGCGAGAGTGAGAGTGGGTGAGAGAGAGAGACAGTTGGAGAAAAGAGGACGAGAGGGAGACTGGGCGAGAGACAGTGGGTGAGAGAGAGAGTGGGCGAGAGAGAGAGTGGGCGAGAGAGAGAGTGGGCAAGAGAGAGAGTGGGAGAGAGTGAGCGAGGGGGCAAGAGAGAGAATGGCTGTGAGAGAGAGTGGTGAGAGAGAGAGACAGTGGGCGAGAGTGAGAGAGTGGGCGAGCGAGAGTGGAAGAGAATGAGAGAGGGGCAGAGGGAGAGAGTGGGCAAGAGAGAGAGTGTGGGTGACAGAGAGTGGGCGAGAGAGAGAGAGGGGATGAGAGAGGGAGTGGGCGAGAGAAAGCGTGTGAGTGAGAAAGTGGGAGTGAGAGAGTGGGTGAGAGAAACAGTGGGAGTGAGAGAGTGGGGTGAGAGAGAGTGGGTGAGAGTGAGGGAGTGGGCGAGAGAGAGATTGGGGTGAGAGAGTGTGGGCAAGGGAGATAGTGGGCGAGCGAGAGAGTGGGCGAGAGCAGGTGTGGGCGAGAGAGTGTGCACGTCAGAGTGAGAGAGGGGGCAGAGAGAGATAGTGCACGAGAAAGAGAGTGGGCGAGAGAGAGGGAGAGAGAGAATAGACGAGAGAAAGACTGGGCGAAAGAGTGAATGGGTGAGAGAGAGAGTGAGGGTGAGTGAGAGTGTGGGGGAGAGAGAGGGTGGGCAAGAGAGAGAGTGGGCGAGAGTGAGGGTGGGGGAGAGAGAGATAGTGGAAGAGAGAGAGAGTGGGTGAGAGAGAAACTGGGCGAGTTAGGAGTTGGTGAGAGAGAGAGTGGTGAGAGAAAGAGTGGGCGAGAGAGAGAGTGGGCAAGAGAGAGAGAGGGTGAGAGAGTGTGGGCGAGAGAGAGTGTGGGCGATAGAGAAAGAGTAGGCGAGAGAAAGAATGGGCGACAGAGAGTGGGTGAGAGACAGTGAAGGCGAGAGAGAGAGTGGGTGAGAAAGTGAGAGGGTGAGAGAGTGTGGGCGAGAGAGAGTGTGGGCGATAGAGAAAGAGTAGGCGAGAGAAAGAGTGGGCGACAGACAGTGGGTCAGAGAGAGTGAAGGCGAGAGAGAGAGTGGGCGAGAGAGTGTGCGTCAGAGAGTGGGCGAGAGACAGTGGGCGAGAGAAAGAGTGGAAGTGAGAGAGTGGGGGTGAGACAGAGTGGGCGAGAGAGAGTGTGGGCGACAGTGAGTGAGGGGGCAGAGGGAGAATGGGCGAGAGAGAGTGGGTGAGAGAGAGGGGGCAGAGGGAGATAGTGGGCAAGAGTGAGAGAGTGGGCAAAGGGAGTGGGCGAGAGAGACAGTGTGGGTGAGAGTGAGAGTGAGTGGGCGAGAGAGAGAGTGTGGGTGAGAGTGAGAGTGAGTGGGCGAGAGAGAGAGTGTGGGTGAGAGTGAGAGTGAGTGGGCGAGAGAGAGAGTGTGGGTGAGAGTGAGAGTGAGTGGGCGAGAGAGAGAGTGTGGGTGAGAGTGAGAGTGAGTGGGCGAGAGAGAGAGTGTGGGTGAGAGTGAGAGTGAGTGGGCGAGAGAGAGAGTGTGGGTGAGAGTGAGAGGGGGAAGAGGGACATAGTGGGCGAGAGAGAGAATGGGCGAGAGAGAGAGAGTGGGCGAGAGAGAGAGCGTGGGCGAGAGAGAGAGTGTGGGTGAGAGTGAGAGTGAGTGGGCGAGAGAGAGAGTGTGGGTGAGAGTGAGAGTGAGTGGGCGAGAGAGAGAGTGTGGGTGAGAGTGAGAGGGGGAAGAGGGACATAGTGGGCGAGAGAAAGAGTGGGCGAGAGAGAGAGAGTGGGCGAGAGAGTGAGAGTGGGCGAGAGAGAGAGTGTGGGTGAGAGTGAGAGGGGGAAGAGGGACATAGTGGGCGAGACAGAGAGTTGGCGAGAGAGAGTGGGCGAGAATGAGAGAGTGGGCGAGAGAGAGAGTGGGCGAGAGAGAGTGGGCGAGAGAGAGAGTGGGCGTGAGAGAGAGTTGGCGAGAATGAGAGAGTGGGCGAGAGAGAGAGTGGGCGAGAGAGAGAGTGGGCAGGAGAGAGTGTGAGCGAGACAGAGATTGGGTGAGAGAGTGCGAGGGCTAGAGTGAGAGAGTGGGCGAGAGAGAGTGTGGGTGAGAGAGAGAGTGGGTGAGAGAGAGAGTGGGTGAGACAGAGAGTGGGTGAGCGTGAAACTGGGCCAAAGAAAGACTGGGTGAGAGAGAGTGGGCGAGAGTGAGACTGGGCGAGAGAGAGTGAGTGGGCGAGACAGAGAGTGGGCGAGACCGAGAGTGGAAGAGAATGAGAGAGTGGGCGAGAGAGAGAGTAGGAAAGAGTAAGAGAGTGGGCGAGAGAGAGTGTGGGTGAGAGAGAAAGCGGGCGAGAGAGAGAGTGGGTGAGACACAGTGTGGGTGAGAGAGAGACCGGACCAAAGAGAGAGTGGGCGAGAGTGTGACTGGGCGAGAGTGAGAGAGTGGGCGAGAGAGAGAGTGGGAGAGAGTGAGAGAGTGGGCGAGATATAGAGTGGGTGAGCGAAAGAGTGAGAGAGAGAGAGTGAGAGAGTGGGTGAAAGATAGTGTGGCCGAGAGAGAGTGGGCAAGAGGGAGTGGGTGAGAGAGAGACTGGACGAAAGATTAGGTGAGAGAGAGTGGGCGAGAGAGAGAAAGAGTGGGCGATAGAGAGAGTGTGGGTGAGAGTGAGAGGGGGGAAGAGGGACATAGTGGGCGAGAGAGAGAGTGGGCGAGAGAGAGTGGGCGAGAGAGAGAGAGTGGGAGAGAGAGTGGGCGAGAGAGAGAGAGTGGGAGAGAGAGTGGTCATGAGAGAGTGTTGGAGAGACAGAGAGTGGGTGAGAGAGAGAGTAGATGAGAGAGATAGTGGGCGAGAGAGAGAGTGGGCGAGAGAGAGAGAGTGGGAGAGAGAGTGGTCATGAGAGAGTGTTGGAGAGACAGAGAGTGGGTGAGAGAGAGAGTGGGCGAGAGAGAGAGTAGATGAGAGAGATAGTGGGCGAGAGAAAGCGGGCGAGAGAGAGAGTGGGTGAGAGAGAGAGTGGGTGAGAGAGAGAGTGAGCGAGAGAGAGAAAGCGGGCGAGAGAGAGAGTGGGCGAGAGAGAGAGTGGGTGAGAGAGAGTGAGCGAGAGAGAGAAAGCGGGCAAGACAGAGAGTGGGTGAGAGAGATAGTGGGCGAGAGAGAGAGTGGGTGAGGGAGAGAGTGGGCGAGAGAGAGAGTGGGCGAGAGAGAGAGTGGGCGAGAGAGAGAGTGGGTGAGAGAGAGAGTGGGCGAGAGAGAGAGTGAGTGGGCGATAGAGAGAGTGTGGGTGAGAGTGAGAGGGGGAAGAGGGACATAGTGGGCGAGAGAGAGAGAGTGGGCGAGAGAGAGAGTGGGCGAGAGAGGGAGAGTGGGAGAGAGTGTGAGAGTGGGAGAGAGTGTGAGAGTGGGCGAGAGAGAGAGTGGGAGAGAATGAGAGAGTGCGTGAGAGAGAGTGGGTGAGAGAGAGAGTGGGAGAGAGTGAGAGAGTGGGAGAGAGTGTGAGAGTGGGCGAGAGACAGTGGGAGAGAGTGAGAGAGTGGGCGAGAGAGAGAGTGTGGGTGAGAGTGAGAGGGGGAAGAGGGACATAGTGGGCGAGAGAGAGAGAGTGGGCGAGAGAGAGAGTGGGCGAGAGAGAGAGTGGGAGAGAGTAAGAGAGTGCATGAGAGAGAGTGGGCGAGAGAGAGAGTGGGAGAGAGTGAGAGAGTGGGAGAGAGTGTGAGAGTGGGCGAGAGAGAGAGTGGGCGAGAGAGAGAGTGGGCGAGAGAGAGAGTGGGCGAGAGAGAGAGTGGGCGAGAGAGAGAGTGAGTGGGCGAGAGAGAGAGAGAGTGCGCGAGAGAGAGACAGTGGGTGAGAGAGAGAGAGAGTGGGCGTGAGAGAGTGGGCGAGAGAGAGAGTGGGCAAGAGAGGGTGTGTGAGAGAGAGAGTGGGCGAGAGAGAGAGTGGGTGAGAGAGAGTGGGTGAGAGAGAGAGTGGGCAAGAGAGAGGGTGGTGGAGAGGGAGAGTGGGTTAGAGAGAGAGTCAGCGAGAGAAAGAGTGGGCGAGGGAGAGTGGGCGGGAGAGAAAGTGGGCAAGAGAGAGAGTGGGTGAGAGAGAGAGTGGGCGTGAGAGAGAGTGGGTGAGAGAGAGAGTGGGCGTGAGAGAGAGTGGGTGAGAGAGAGAGTGGGCGAGAGAGAGTGTGTGAGAGAGAGAGAGTGTGTGAGAGAGAGAGAGTGGGCGAGAGGGAGAGAGTGGGTGTGAGAGAGTGGGCGAGAGAGAGAGTGGGTTAGAGAGAGAGTGAGCGAGAGAGAGAAAGTGGGCGAGAGAAAGAGTGGGCGAGATAGTGCACGAGAGAGAGTGGGCAAGAGAGAGCGTGTGAGAGAGAGAGTGGGCGAGAGAGAGAGAGAGAGTGGGCAAGGGAGAGAGTGGGCGAGAGAGAGTGTGTGAGAGAGAGAGAGTGTGTGAGAGAGAGAGAGTGGGCGAGAGGGAGAGAGTGGGTGTGAGAGAGTGGGCGAGAGAGAGAGTGGGTTAGAGAGAGAGTGAGCGAGAGAGAGAAAGTGGGCGAGAGAAAGAGTGGGCGAGATAGTGCACGAGAGAGAGTGGGCAAGAGAGAGCGTGTGAGAGAGAGAGTGGGCGAGAGAGAGAGAGAGTCGGTGAGAGAGAGAGAGTGGGCGTGAGAGAGCGGGCGAGAGAGAGAGTGGGCGAGAGAGAGAGTGTGTGAGAGAGAGAGTGGGCGAGAGAGAGAGAGTGTGTGAGAGAGAGAGTGGGAAAGAGAGAGTGTGTGAGAGAGAGTGTGGGCGAGAGAGAGAGAGTGGGTGAGAGAGAGAGAGTGGGCAAGAGAGAGTGTGTGAGAGAGAGAGTGGGCGAGAGAGAGAGTGGGTGAGAGAGAGAGTGTGTGAGAGAGAGAGTGAGCGAGGGAGAGTGGGCGAGAGAGAGAGTGGGCGAGAGAGAGAGAGAGAGAGAGTGGGTGAGAGAGAGAGTGGGTGAGAGAGAGAGTGGGTGAGAGAGAGAGTGGGCGAGAGAGAGAGTGGGTGAGAGAGAGAGTGTGTGAGAGAGAGAGTGGGCAAGAGGGAGGGTGGTGGAGAGGGAGAGTGGGTTAGAGAGAGAGTCAGCGAGAGAAAGAGTGGGCGAGGGAGAGTGGGCGGGAGAGAAAGTGGGCGAGAGAGAGAGTGGGCGTGAGAGAGAGTGGGTGAGAGAGAGAGTGGGCGTGAGAGTGAGTGGGTGAGAGAGAGAGAGAGAGTGGGCGAGAGAGAGAGTGGGCGAGAGAGAGTGTGTGAGAGAGAGAGAATGGGCGAGAGGGAGAGAGTGGGTGTGAGAGAGTGGGCGAGAGAATGAGTGGGTTAGAGAGAGAGTGAGCGAGAGAGTGAAAGTGGGCGAGAGAAAGAGTGGGCGAGAGAGATAGTGCACGAGAGAGAGTGGGCAAGAGAGAGCGTGGGCAAGAGAGAGAGTGAGTGAGAGAGAGAGTGGGCGAGAGAGAGAGTGGGCGTGAGAGAGAGTGGGTGAGAGAGAGAGTGGGCGTGAGAGACAGTGGGTGAGAGAGAGAGTGGGCGTGAGAGAGAGTGGGTGAGAGAGAGAGAGAGAGTGGGCGAGAGAGAGAGTGGGCGAGAGAGAGAGTGTGAGAGAGAGAGAGTGGGCGAGAGGGAGAGAGTGGGTGTGAGAGAGTGGGCGAGAGAGAGAGTGGGCGAGGGATAGTAGGCGGGAGAGAGAGTGGGCAAGAGAGAGAGTCGGTGAGAGAGAGAGTGGGCGTGAGAGAGTGGGCGAGAGAGAGAGTGGGCGAGGGAGAGTAGGCGGGAGAGAGAGTGGGCAAGAGAGAGAGTCGGTGAGAGAGAGAGTGGGTGAGAGAGATAGTGAGCGAGGGAGAGTGGGCGTGAGAGAGAGAGTGTGTGAGAGAGAGAGTGGGCAAGAGAGAGTGTGTGAGAGAGAGAGTGGGCGAGAGAGAGACAGTGGGTGAGAGAGAGAGAGAGTGGGCGTGAGAGAGTGGGCGAGAGAGAGAGTGGGCAAGAGAGAGTGTGTGAGAGAGAGAGTGGGCGAGAGAGAGAGTGGGCAAGAGAGAGGGTGGTGGAGAGGGAGAGTGGGTTAGAGAGAGAGTCAGCGAGAGAAAGAGTGGGCGAGGGAGAGTGGGCGGGAGAGAAAGTGGGCAAGAGAGAGAGTGGGTGAGAGAGAGAGTGGGCATGAGAGAGAGTGGGTGAGAGAGAGAGTGGGCGTGAGAGAGAGTGGGTGAGAGAGAGAGTGGGCGTGAGAGAGAGTGGGTGAGAGAGAGAGAGAGTGGGCAAGGGAGAGAGTGGGCGAGAGAGAGTGTGTGAGAGAGAGAGAGCGTGTGAGAGAGAGAGAGTGGGCGAGAGGGAGAGAGTGGGTGTGAGAGAGTGGGCGAGAGAGAGAGTGGGTTAGAGAGAGAGTGAGCGAGAGAGAGAAAGTGGGCGAGAGAAAGAGTGGGCGAGAGAGAGCGTGTGAGAGAGAGAGTGGGCGTGAGAGAGAGAGAGTCGGTGAGAGAGAGAGAGTGGGCGTGAGAGAGCGGGCGAGAGAGAGAGTGGGCGAGAGAGAGAGTGGGCGAGAGAGAGAGTGTGTGAGAGAGAGAGAGTGTGTGAGAGAGAGAGTGGGAAAGAGAGAGTGTGTGAGAGAGAGAGTTGGCAAGAGAGAGTGTGTGAGAGAGAGAGTGGGCGAGAGAGAGACAGTGGGTGAGAGAGAGAGAGAGTGGGCGTGAGAGAGTGGGCGAGAGAGAGAGTGGGCAAGAGAGAGTGTGTGAGAGAGAGAGTGGGCGAGAGAGAGAGTGGGCAAGAGAGAGGGTGGTGGAGAGAGAGAGTGGGTTAGAGAGAGAGTCAGCGAGAGAAAGAGATGGCGAGGGAGAGTGGGCGGGAGAGAAAGTGGGCAAGAGAGAGAGTGGGTGAGAGAGAGAGAGAGTGGGCAAGGGAGAGAGTGGGCGAGAGAGAGTGTGTGAGAGAGAGAGAGTGTGTGAGAGAGAGAGAGTGGGCGAGAGGGAGAGAGTGGGTGTGAGAGAGTGGGCGAGAGAGAGAGTGGGTTCGAGAGAGAGTGAGCGAGAGAGAGAAAGTGGGCGAGAGAAAGAGTGGGCGAGAGAGATAGTGCACGAGAGAGAGTGGGCAAGAGAGAGCGTGTGAGAGAGAGAGTGGGCGAGAGAGAGAGAGAGTCGGTGAGAGAGAGAGAGTGGGCGTGAGAGAGCGGGCGAGAGAGAGAGTGGGCGAGAGAGAGAGTGGGTGAGAGAGAGAGTGTGTGAGAGAGAGAGTGGGCGAGAGAGAGAGAGTGTGTGAGAGAGAGAGTGGGAAAGAGAGAGTGTGTGAGAGAGAGTGTGGGCGAGAGAGAGAGAGAGAGTGGGCAAGAGAGAGTGTGTGAGAGAGAGAGTGGGCGAGAGAGAGAGTGGGTGAGAGAGAGAGTGTGTGAGAGAGAGAGTGGGCAAGAGGGAGGGTGGTGGAGAGGGAGAGTGGGTTAGAGAGAGAGTCAGCGAGAGAAAGAGTGGGCGAGGGAGAGTGGGCGGGAGAGAAAGTGGGCGAGAGAGAGAGTGGGCGTGAGAGAGAGTGGGTGAGAGAGAGAGTGGGTGAGAGAGAGAGTGGGTGAGAGAGAGAGAGAGAGTGGGCGAGAGAGAGAGTGGGCGAGAGAGAGTGTGTGAGAGAGAGAGTGGGCGAGAGGGAGAGAGTGGGTGTGAGAGAGTGGGCGAGAGAGTGAGTGGGTTAGAGAGAGAGTGAGCGAGAGAGAGAAAGTGGGCGAGAGAAAGAGTGGGCGAGAGAGATAGTGCACGAGAGAGAGTGGGCAAGAGAGAGCGTGGGCAAGAGAGAGAGTGAGTGAGAGAGAGAGTGGGCGAGAGAGAGAGTGGGCGTGAGAGAGAGTGGGTGAGAGAGAGAGTGGGCGTGAGAGACAGTGGGTGAGAGAGAGAGTGGGCGTGAGAGAGAGTGGGTGAGAGAGAGAGAGAGAGAGTGGGCGAGAGAGAGAGTGGGCGAGAGGGAGAGAGTGGGTGTGAGAGAGTGGGCGACAGAGAGAGTGGGTTAGAGAGAGAGTGAGCGAGAGAGAGAAAGTGGGCGAGAGAGAGTGTGTGAGAGAGAGAGAGTGGGCGAGAGGGAGAGAGTGGGTGTGAGAGAGTGGGCGAGAGAGAGAGTGGGTTAGAGAGAGAGAGAGCGAGAGAGAGAAAGTGGGCGAGAGAAAGAGTGGGCGAGAGAGATAGTGCACGAGAGAGAGTGGGCAAGAGAGAGCGTGGGCAAGAGAGAGAGTGAGTGAGAGAGAGAGTGGGCGAGAGAGAGAGTGGGCAAGAGAGAGAGTGGGTTAGAGAGAGAGTGAGCGAGAGAGAGAAAGTGGGCGAGAGAAAGAGTGGGCGAGAGAGATAGTGCACGAGAGAGAGTGGGCAAGAGAGAGCGTGGGCAAGAGAGAGATTGAGTGAGAGAGAGAGTGGGCGAGAGAGAGAGTGGGCGTGAGAGAGAGTGGGTGAGAGAGAGAGTGGGCGTGAGAGACAGTGGGTGAGAGAGAGAGTGGGCGTGAGAGAGAGTGGGTGAGAGAGAGAGAGAGAGTGGGCGAGAGAGAGAGTGGGCGAGAGGGAGAGTGTGGGTGTGAGAGAGTGGGCGAGAGAGAGAGTGGGTTAGAGAGAGAGTGGGCGAGAGAGTGAGTGGGCGAGAGAGAGTGTGTGTGAGAGAGAGAGTGGGCGAGAGGGAGAGAGTGGGTGTGAGAGAGTGGGCGAGAGAGAGAGTGGGTTAGAGAGAGAGTGAGCGAGAGAGAGAAAGTGGGCGAGAGAAAGAGTGGGCGAGAGAGATAGTGCACGAGAGAGAGTGGGCAAGAGAGAGCGTGGGCAAGAGAGAGAGTGAGTGAGAGAGAGAGTGGGCGAGAGAGAGAGTGGGCAAGAGAGAGAGTGGGTTAGAGAGAGAGTTAGCGAGAGAGAGAAAGTGGGCGAGAGAGAGAGTGGGCGAGAGAGAGAGTCGGCGAGAGAGAGTGGGCAAGAGAGAGAGTGGGCGAGAGAGAGAGTGGGCGAGAGGGAGAGTGGGTGAGAGAGTGTGTGAGACAGAGAGTGAGCGAGAGAGAGAGAGTGGGTGTGAGAGAGAGAGTGGGCGAGAGAGAGAGAGTGGGCGAGAGAGAGAGTGGGCGAGAGAGAGTGGGTGGGCAAGAGAGAGAGTGGGCGAGAGAGAGAGTGGGTGAGAGAGTGTGTGAAAAGAGAGAGTGAGTGAGAGAGAGAGTGGGTGTGAGAGAGAGAGTGGGTGTGAGAGAGAGTGGATGAGAGAGAGTGGGTGAGAGAGAGAGAGTGGGCGAGAGAGAGAGTGGGCAAGAGAGAGAGTGGGCGAGAGAGAGAGTGGGCGAGAGAGAGAGTGGGCAAGAGAGAGAGTGGGCGAGAGGGAGAGTGGATGAGAGAGAGTGGGTGAGAGAGAGAGAGTGGGCGAGAGAGAGTGGGCGAGAGAGAGAGTGGGCGAGAAGGAGAGTGGATGAGAGAGAGTGGGTGAGAGAGAGAGAGTGGGCGAGAGAGAGAGTGGGCAAGAGAGAGAGGTGAGAGAGCGCGAGAGGGGTGAGAGAGAGAGGGGAGAGAGACATGGGTGTGAGAGGGGTCAGAGAGAAAGGGTGAGATAGTGAGGGTGTGAGAGGGAAGGGGTGTGAGAGAGAGACAGGGCGTGAGAGAGAGGGAGTGAGAGTGAGAGGGTGTGAGAGTGAGAGGGTGTGAGAGAGAGAGGGACTGAGAAAGAGGGAGTGAGAGTGAGCGCGAGAGGGGTGAGAGAGGGAGAGGGTGTGTGAGAGAGAGGGAGCGAGAGAGAGGGTGGGTGAGAGAGAGAGTGGTTGAGAGAGAGTGGGCGAGAGAGAGAGTGAGAGGGGGGCAGAAGTAGAGAGTGGGCGTGAAAGAGATTGGGCGAGATGGAGTGGGAGAGTGTAGGGGGCGAGGGAGAGAGAACGTGTGAGAGAGGGAGGTGAGAGAGAGAATGAGGGTGAGAGAGCGCGAGAGGGGTGAGAGAGAGAATGTTAAGAGCGAGAAGGTGTGAGGAAGAGAAGGGGGTGAGAGAGAGGGGCTGAGAGAGAGGGAATGAGAGAGAGAGAGGGTGAGAGAGAGGGGTGAGGGAGTGTCATGAAAGAGAGGGGTAGAGAGAGAGGGAGAGAGAGAGGGGTGTAAGGAAGAGGGGTGAGAGAGGGGCGTGTGAGAGAGACCGGGGTGAGACAGAGAAGGCTGAGGGGGTGTGAGAGAGATGTGAGAGAGAGAGGGTGAGAGAGAGAAGGAGTGAGAGAGAGGGGATGAGAGAGGGAGAGAGAGGGGTGAGAGAGAGAGGGTGAGATATAGAGTGTGGGTGAGATAGAGTGGTGAGAGAGATAGAGAGGGGTGTAAGAGAGAGGGGTGTAAGAGAGAGGGGTGAGAGTGCGGGATGAGAGAGAGGGGAAGGGAGAGAGAGGGAGAAAGAAGGAGAGAGAGAGTAATGTAAGAGAGAGGGGTGAGAGTATGAGCGGGCTGAGAGAGGGATGAGAGAGAGGGAGGAGTGTAAGAGAGAGAGGGTAAAAGAGGGATGATAGAGAGCGGAGTGAGAGAGATAAGTGAGAGAGAGAGAGAGGCGTGAGAGAGAGAGAGACGGGGTGAGACAGAGGGGTCGAGAGAGAGGCAGTGTGTTAGAGAGGGCAGTGAAAGAGAGAGGGTGAGAGAGAGAGGAGTGAGAGAGAGAGAGGTGAGAGAGAGGGAGAGGTGTGAGAGAGAGAAAGGTGAGAGCGAGAGAGAGAATGTGTGTGTGTGAGAGAGAGGTGAGAGAGAGGGTTGAGAGAGAGAGGTGTAAGAGAGAGAGGCTGAGAGAGAGGAGTGAGAGGGAGATAGGGGTGAGAGAGAGGGGCGTGAGAGAGAGAGACAGAGAGAAGGGCTGAGACAGAGAGGGTGAGAGAGAGGGGTGAGGACTGTGAGAGGGTGAGAGAGAGAGAGAGAGGAGTGAGAGACAGAGAGGGAGCGAGAGAGAGAGAGTCGGGTGAGGGAGAGAGAGGGCTGAGAGAGGGGTGAACGAGAGAGAGAGGGGGTGAGAGAGAGCGGGGTGTGTGAGAGAGAGAAAGGATGAGAGAGAGGGGAGTGAGAGAGAGGAGGTGAGACAGACATGGGGTGAGAGAGAGAGGGATGAGAGAGGTGTGATGAGTGAGAGAGCGTGTTGAGAGAGAGGCGATGAGAGAGAGAGAGAGGGAGAGAGAGGGACGTGGTGAGAGAGTCAGGGGGTGAGAGACGGGGGAGAGAGAGAAAGGTGGCGAGAGAGACAGGGGGCGGGATTGAGGGAGTGTGTGAGAGACGGGGTGAAAGAAAGAGAGGGTGAGAGAGAGGGGTGAGAGAGAGGGGGTCAGCTAGAGCATGGAGTGAGAGAGAAAGGGGCGAGAGAGAGAGGGTGAGAGAAAAGGGTGAGAGAGAGGGGTCGAGAGTGAGGGAGTGTGTGAGAGAGGGGCGTGAATGAGAGGTGAGAGAGAGGTGTGAGAGAGAGATGGGTGTGAGAGAGAGAGGGGAGAGAGAGGGGTGAGAGAGAGGGATGCGGGTGGGAGAGAGAGGGGTTGACAGAGAGAAAGGGTGGGAGAGAGAGGAGGTGAGACAGACAGGTGGTGTGAGTGGGGCGTGAGTGAGAGGGTGAGTGAGAGTGGTTAGACAGAGAGAGGGGTGAGAGAGAGAGGGGATGAGTGAGAGAGGGTGTTGAGAGAGAGGTGGCGAGAGAGACGGGGGTGAGATTGAGGGAGTGTGTGAGAGATGAGTTGAAAGACAGAGAGGGGTGAGTGAGAGCATGGGGTGCGAGAGAGAGGGGTGCGAGAGAGAGGGTTGAAAGAGAGAGGGGTGAGAGAGAGAGGGGGTGAGATAGAGAGGGGTGAGAGAGGTGGGTGAGAGAGAGGGGTTTGAGACGATGAGGGTTGAGAGAGAGGTGTGAGAGAGAGTGAGAGAAAGAGGTTTTGAGAAAGGGGTGAGAGAGAGGGGTTTGAGAGAGAGTGGAGGATGAGAAATGGGTGAGACAGATAGAGAGAGGTTTAAGAGACAGGAGAGAGAGAGTGGGATGAGAGAGCAGGGTAAAGAGAGAGGGGAAGAGAGACTGAGTGGTGTAAGAGAGAGGGGTGAGAGTATGTGAGGGCTGAGAGAGGGGTGAGAGAGAGGGAGGAGTGTAAGAGAGAGAGGGGTAAGAGAGGGATGAGAGAGAGGAGTCAGAGAGAGAAGGGTGAGAGCGAGAGAGAGAGGGTGAGAGAGAGGGGTAAGAGAGAGGGTTGAGAGAGAGAGGGGTGAGTGAGAGAGGGTGTTGAGAGAGAGACGGCAAGAGAGATAGGGGGCGAGATTGAGGGCGTGTGTGAGAGACGGGTGAAAGACAGAGAGGGTAAGAGAAAAGGGTGAATTCTAGGGGTGAGCGAGAGCATGGGTTGAGAGAGAGAGAGAGGGGTGAGAGAGGAGGCGAGAGAGAGGAGTCAAAGATAGAAGGGTGAGAGCGAGAGAGAGAAAGGGTGGGAGAGAGAGGAGGTGAGACAGACAGGTGGTGTGAGTGGAGGGTGAGAGAGAGTGTGAGAGAGGGGGGTGAGACAGAGAGAGGGGTGAGAGAGAGAGAGGGGATGAGCGAGAGAGGGTGTTGAGAGAGAGGTGGCGAGAGAGACAGGGGGTGAGATTGAGGGAGTGTGTGAGAGATGGGTGAAAGAAAGAGAGGGTGAGAGAGAGGGATGAGAGGAGTCAGACAGAGAAGGGTGAGAGCGAGAGAGAGAGAGGGTTGAGAGAGAGGGGTGAGTGAGAGAGGGTGTTGAGAGAGAGGCGGCGAGGGAGATGGGGAGGAGATTGAGGGAGTGTGTGAGAGACGGGTGAAAGACAGAGAGGGTGAGGTAGAGGGGTGAGAGAGAGGGGCATGAGTGAGAGAGAGAGGGGTGAGAAAGATAAGGGGATGAGAGAGAGATGGGGGTGTGAGCGGTTGAGAGAGAGCGGGTGAGAGTGTGAGATAGAGTGTGGGTGAGAGAGACCGTGGGTAAGCGTGGGAGAGAGGGTGAGGTGGTGAGAGAGAGAGGTTGAGAGAACGAGAGAGGGGGTGTGAGATAGAGGGGTGAGAGATAGTGGGGTTTGAGAGAGAGTGAGAGAGAGGGATGAGTGAGATAGTGAGTTGAGATAGAGAGAACGGGTGAGAAGAGAGGTGAGGGAGAGAGGGGGTGAGAGAGAGAGAATGTGTATGCGAGATGGTGTTGAGAGAGAGGGGGTGAGAGAGCGAGACGAGGTGAGACAGGGGTGAGAGAGAGGGGGTGAGAGAGAGGAAGGGAGACAGACTGGAGGTAAGAGAGAGGGGGTGAGAGAGGGGGTGAGAGAGAGGGTGAGAGAGAGGGTGAGACAGGCGGGGAGAGAGAGGGGTGTGAGAGAGAGGGGAGATGAGTGAGAGACGGTGTTGAGAGAGGGGAGGTGAGAGAGAGGGGGAGAGAGAAATGGGGTGAGAGAGTGACGGGGGTGAGAAACAGGGAGAGATGGGGGGGAGAGAGGGGGGAGAGAGAGCGGTGTAAGAGAGAGAGGGATGAGAATAGGAGAGGGCTTAGAGAGGGGTGAGAGAGAGAGGGAGGAGTGTAAGAGAGAGGGGGGTAAGAGAGGGATGAGAGAGAGGGTTAGAGAGCAGAGGGGGAGAGAGAGCTGAGAGAGAGAGGGCTGAGAGAGACGGGAGAGAGAGAGAGACGGGGTGCGAGAGAGAGGGCGAGAGAGAGGCAGTGTGTGAGCGAGGGCGGTGAAAGAGAGAGAGGGGCTGAGAGACAAGGGAGAGATAGAGGGGGTAGAGAGAGGAGGGACACAGAGAGAGGGAGAGAAAGAGAGGGTCGAGAGAGAGGGGCGAGAGTGTGAGGGGGACAGAAAGAGGTGGTGCGAGAAACAGGGGGCGAGAGGGAGGGAGTGTGTGAGAGACGGGGAGAAAGAGAGAGAGTGAGGGAGAGCGGTGAGTGAGAGGGGAGAGAGAGCATGGCATGAGAGAGGGGTGAGAGAGAGGGAGTGTGTGAGAGAGGGGAGTGAAAGAGAGAGAGGGTGAGTGAGAGAGGGTGAGAGAGAGAGGTGGCTGAGAGAGAGAAGGGTGGGAGAGAGAGAGAGGGATGAGAGAGCGAGGGGGTGAGAGAGAGGGAGTGTGTGAGAGGTGGGTTGAAAGGGAGAGAGTGTGAGAGAGAGGGGTGAGGGAGAGAAGGGTGAGAGCGAGAGAGAGAGTGGATGAGAGAGAGAGAGGGATGCGAGAGGGAGGGTGTGAGAGGGGGTGAGAGAGAGAGTGGGTGAGAGAGAGAGGGGGATGAGAGACAGAGAGGGGGAGAGAGAGAGGGGTGAGAAAGAGAGGGGTGAAAGAGAGAGAGGGGTGAGAGAGAGCGGGGTGAGAGAGAGAGGGTAAGAGGGAGAGATTGAGGGATGAGAGAGAGGGTTGAGAGAGAGAGGGGTGAGTGAGATAGTGAAGTGAGATAGAGTGAACGGGTGAGAGAGAGAGAGGTGTGAGAGAGAGAGGGAATGAGTGAGAGAGGGTATTGCGAGAGAGGCAGTGAGAGAGAGGGGCATGGGAGAGAGGAGGTGAGAGAGACGGGGGTGGGAGAGGGGGATGAGAGATAGAGAGGGGTGAGATAGAGAGGGGTGAGAGAGTGAGGGGGGTGAGGGAGAGAAGGGTGAGAGCGAGAAAGAGAGTGGGTGAGAGAGAGAGGGATGAGAGAGAGGGGGATGAGAGAGAGGGTGTGAGAGAGGCTTAAGGGAGTGAGGGGGTGAGAGGGGGGTGAGAGAGAGAGCAGTGAGAGAGAGGGGCATGGGAGAGAGGAGGTGAGAGAGACGGGGGTGGGAGAGGGGGATGAGAGATAGAGAGGGGTGAGATAGAGAGGGGTGAGAGAGTGAGGGGGGTGAGGGAGAGAAGGGTGAGAGCGAGAAAGAGAGTGGGTGAGAGAGAGAGGGATGAGAGAGAGGGTGTGAGAGAGGCTTAAGAGAGTGAGGGGGTGAGAGGGGGGTGAGAGAGAGAGCAGTGAGAGAGAGAGAGGGATGAGGGACTGAGAGGGAGTGAGAGAGAGAGTCGGGTGAGGTAGAGAGAGGGGAGAGAGAGGTGTGAGAAAGAGAGGGGTGAAAGAGAGTGAGGGGTGAGAGAGAGAGACGGGGTGAAGAGGGTAAGAGGGACAGATAGAGGGATGAGAGAGAGGGTTGAGAGAGAGAGGGGTGAGTGAGATAGTGAAGTGAGATAGAGAGAACGGGTGAGAGAGAGAGGTGTGAGAGAGAGGAGGTGAGTGAGAGAGGGTGTTGCGAGAGAGACAGTGAGAGAGAGAGGTGTATGAAAGAGAGAGGAGGTGAGACAGACGGGGGTGAGAAAGAGGGGGTGAGAGATAGAGAGGGGTGGAGAGAGAGGAGCTGAGACAGACAGGGGGTGAGAGAGACAGGGTGAGAGAGAGGGGATGAGAGAGAGGGTGAGAGAGAGTGGTGAGACAGAGAGAGGGGTGAGAGAGAGGGGGATGAGTGAGAGAGGGTGTTGGGAGCGAGGCGGTGAGAGAGAGAGTGGGAGAGACAGTGACGGGGTGAGATAGTGAGGGGGTGTGAGATAGAGGGGCTGAGAGACAGGGAGAGAGATAGAGGGAGAGAGAGAGGAGGGAGAGAGTGAGGGGGAGAGAGAAAGGCGCGAGAGAGGGGGGCGAGAGAGAGAGAGAGACGGCGAGAGAGACGGAGGTGAGAGGGACTGTGTGAGAGACGGTGTGAAAGAGAGAGAGGGTGAGGGAGGGGGTGAGAGAGGGGGTGAGCGAGAGGTTGGGGTGAGAGAGAGAGAGGGTGAGAGACAGGGGTGAGAGAGAGGGGGTGAGAGATGGGTGAGCGAGAGAGAGACGGCGATAGAGACAGGGGGCGAGAGAGAGGGGAGTGTGTGAGAGACGGGGTGAAAGAGAGAGAGGGTGAGGGAGAGGGGTGAAAGAGAGGGGTGAGCGAGAGGATAGGGTGAGAGAGTGGGGGTGAGAGAGAGAGTAGTGAGGGAGAGAGGGGAGAGAGAGTGACGTGGTGAGAGAGTCAGGGGGTGAGAGACAGGGGGAGAGATAGAGGGCGAGAGAGGGGGGAGAGAGAGGGGAGAGAGAGAGGGTGGAGAGTGTGACGGGGAAGAGAGAGAGGCGAGAGAGAGAGGAGGCGAGAGAGAAAGGGGCGACAGAGACGGGGCGAGAGAGAGGGAGTGTGTGAGAGACGGGGTGAAAGCGATAGAGGGTGAGAGAGGGGTGAGAGAGAGAGGGGTGAGCGAGAGCATGGGGTGAGAGAGAGGGGGGAAGAGAGAGAGGGAGATGAGAGAGACGCAGTGCGTGGGGGGGGTGAAAGAGAGAGAGTTTGAGAGGGAGAGGGGTGAGAGAGAGGGGTGAGAGAGAGGGGTGAAAGAGAGGGGTGTGAGAGAGAGAGGTTGAGTGGGAGAGAGGTGAGAGAGAGGGGCGAGAGAGAGGGGATGAGAGAGAGGGGGGAGAGAGAGTGACGGGGTGAGTGAGGGGGTTAGAGAGAGAGGGTTTGAGAGAATGGGCAGAGATAGAGGGGGAGAGAGAGGGGGGAGAGAGAGAGGGGGGTTGAGTGAGAGAGTGTGTTGAGAGAGAGGCAGTGAGAGAGAGAGGGGTTGGGATAGAGAGGAGGTGAGGCAGACACGGGGTGAGAGAGAGGGGTGAGAGAGAGGGTGAGAGAGAGTGGTGAGAGAGAGTGAGGTAAGAGAGAGGGGTGAGAGAGGGCTGAGAGAGAGAGATGGGTGAGAAGAGGGGTAAGAGAGAGAGATGTAAGAGAGAGGGGTGAAAGCGAGAGAGAGAGAGAGGGTGAGAGAGAGGGGTGAGAGGGAGATGGGTGAGAGAGAAGGGGCGTGAGAGAGAGAGAAGGGTGAGAGAGAGAGAGGGCTGAGAGAGAGTGGGTGAGAGTGAGTGGTGAGAGAGATTGTGAGCGAGAGAGAACGTGAGTGAGAGAGTGTGAGCAAGAGACGGAGGGAGTGAGGAAGAGAGGGGGTGAGAGAGAGAGCGGCGTGTCAGGGAGAGTTTCTGAGAGTTGGGTGAGAGAAAGGGGGTAAGAGAGAGGCGGGAAAGAGAGGGGGGGAAGAGAGAGGGGTGAGAGAGGGGGTTGAGAGGGGTGAGAGAGAGCGGAAGAGAGAGAGAGTGGATGGGATGGGGGAGAGAGGCGCGAGAGAAGGGGAGAGAGAGGGGTGAGAGAGAGGGATGAGAGAAAGGGATGAGAGAGTGGGGTGAAAGACCGGTGAGAGAGAGGGGAGTGAGAGGGGGGAGAGACAAGAGGGAGAGAGGAGTGTGAGAGAAATGGGGTGAGATGGGTGGAGAGAGAGGGGAGAGAGAGGGGGGAGAGAGAGGGGAGAGGTAGGGAGAGAGAGGAGGAGAGAGGGAGAGAGAGAGCGGGAGAGGGGGGAGACAGAAGGGGAGAGCGGGGGTCAGAGAGAGGGGGAGAGAGGGAGGGGTGAGGGAGGGGGAGAGATGTGGCGAGAGAGATTGGGGAGAGAGGGGGGAGAGAGAGGTGGAGAGAAAGGGGAGGGAGGGGTGAGAGTGAGGAATGATAGAGGGGTGAGAGAGGGGGGAGAGGGGGAGGAGGGGTTGAGAGATGGGGAGAGAGGGGGGAGAGAGAGAGGGGGTTGAGAGGGATGAAACAGCGGGAGACATATGGGGAAGGGGATGGGGAGAGAGGGGGTAGAGAAGGGGTAGAGAGAGGAGTAGAGGGAGAGGGTGGCAGAGAGAGGGGTGACAGAGAGGTGTGAGAGAGCGGTGAGAGAGTGGTGAGAGAGAGGGGAGTGAGAGAGGGGTGTGAGAGGGGGGAAAAACGGGAGGAGAGAGGAGTGTGAGAGAAGGGTGAATGAGAGGGGGATGGGAGAGATGGTGTGAGAGAAATGGGGTGAGATGGGTGGAGAGAGGGAGGAGAGAGAGGGGAAAGAGAGGAGGGAGAGAGGGGAGAGGTGGGGTAGAGAGAGGAGGAGAAAGAGGGAGAGAGAGAGCGGGAGAGACGGGGAGACAAAGGAGGGAGAGCGGGGGGCTTAGATAGAGGGGAGAGACGGGAGGAGAGAGGGTGTGAGAGAAGGGTGAGAGAGAGTGGGAGGGGAGAGAGAGTGTGAGAGAAATGGGGTGAGATGGGTGGAGAAAGGGGAAAGAGAGGAGGGAGAGAGGGCAGTGGTGGGGGAGAGAGAGGAAGAGAGAGGGAGAGAGAGGGGGAGAGAGAGGGGAGAGAGAGGGGGGAGATGGGAGAGCGAGGGGCAGAGACAGTGGGGGGAGAGAGGGGGAGAGAGAGGGGGAGAGAGGTGTAAGAGAGAGGAATGAGAGAGAAGTGAGAGAGAGGGGAGAAGGGGAGTGAGGTGGGCGAGAGAGATGGGGGAGTGTGAGGGGTGAGAGAGTGGTGTGAGAGAGAGAGGGGTGAGACAGAGGGGTGAGACAGAGGGGAGGGGAAGAGGGTGAGGGAGGGGAGAGAGGGGGAGAAGTGTGAGGGGGAGAGAGGGGAGAAAGGGGGAGTGAGAGATGTGGAGTGAGAGAGGGGGAATAGAGCACAAGGGGGCAGAGAGAGGGGGAAGAGAGAGAGAGAGGCCGGGAGGGAGAGAGGGTGAGAGAGAAATGGGTTGAGAGTGAGAGGGAGTGTGAACGAGGGGTGAAAGAGAGGGGTGAGAGAAAGGGGTGAGAGAGAAGCATGAGAGAAAGGGGTGAGAGAGGGGGCAGAGAGAGGGGGAGAGAGGGGGAGGGGGAGGGGGGGAGGGGGAGAGTGGTGGGGGAAGATTGGTGGGCGAGAGAGAGGGGGAGAGTGGGGGGGTGAGAGAGGTGGAGTGAGAGAGGAGTAGAGAGCACAAGAGGGGCAGAGAGAAAGGGGAAGAGAGAGAGAGAGGTGGGGGAGAGAGGGTGAGAGAGATGGGTTGATAGTGAGAGGGGATGTGAGCAAGAGGTTGAGAGTGTGAAGGGGTGAGAGAGAGGGGTGATAGAGTTGGGTAGAGAGAGGGTCGAGCAAGAGAGTGGGGCGAGAGAGGGGGCGAGTGAGTGAGAGAGAGAGAGGGGGGGCAAGAGAGAGAGAGGTGCAACTGAGCGGGAGGAGGGGATGGAAATGAGAGAGAGAGTCTGAGAGAGTGAAAGAGCGCACGAGAAGGGAAAGAGAGAGAGAGAGAGAAAGATAGAGAGGGGACAGAGCGTGATAGGGAGAGATAGCGGGCAAGCCAGAGACAGAAGGATGAGGGAGAGGGAGACGCAAGGGAGAGAGAGAGACGGGTGAGAGAGAGGGTTTGGGTGAAGAGTGAGTGAGGGGAAGGGAGAGAGAGAGTGAGAAAGAGAGAATACGAGTGAGGGGGTGAGAGCAAGGGAGAGAAAGAGCGAGAGAGAGAGAGAGAGAGATGTCTCGAGGTAGCAGTGCTAACCACTGAGCCATTGTGCCACTGAGCTGGTCAGTGCTAGGCCCATTGCTGTTTGTTAACTATATCAATGATTTGGATGAGGATGTTTAAGGCATGATTAGTAAGTTTGCAGATTACACTAAAATAAGTGAGGAAGGTTCTCAGCAATTGCAACAGGACCTTGATCAGCTGGGGAATTGGGCTGAGAAATGGCAAATAGAGTTTAATAAAGACAAGGGCGAGATCTTGCATTTTGGAAAGTCACATCAAGACTGGGGTTTCATGGGGAATGGTAGGCCCTGAAGGAGTGCAGTGGAACAGAGGGACCTTGGATGACAGGAGCACGTCTCTCTGAACTCAGGGAGACAGGGCAATGAAGAAGTCTTTTGGCACACTGGGCCCTTCACCAGTCAGGGCATGGAATATCGAAGTTGGGAAGTTCTGTTGTAGTTGTGCAGGATGTTAGTGAGGCCGCACACGGAGTATTGTGTTCAGTTTTACCCACCTTGCTATCGGAAGGATGTTATTAAACTGGAAAGAGTGCAGAAGAAACTTACAAGGATGTTGCCAGAACTCAACTAGACAGATATAGAGAGAGGTTGGACAAGCAAGGACATTTTCTTTCGTGTGTAGGAGACTGAGGGGGTGTCCTTATAGAGGTGTATAAGGTCATGGAAGGCATGGATAGGGTGAATACACTCAGTCTTTATCCAAGGCTTGGGGAATCAAGGATGAAAGTGCATCAGTTTAAGGAGAAAGGGGAAGATTAAAAGGGAACCTGAGGGACAATGCTTTTACCAGAGGGTGGTACACATACAGAATGAACTACCAGTGCAAGTGGTCGAGGAGGATCCATTCAATAACATTTAAAATGCACTTAGACAAATACATGGAGAGGAACGTATTGGAAGGATATGGGTCAAGTGCAGGGAAACTGGGTTAGTGTGAATGGACCAGTTTGGGCCAAAGAGCCTGTCTCCATGCTGTAGAACTCTATGACTCTATGAACATACCCAGGTATCCCATAATACAGAAGCGACCAAAGCAATATGCACACGAGCCGGTACAAATGTGAAACAGTCCTGCAGAATTTGGCAGGAAGCCAGCCTGGCCTTGCAGTGAAGGATTCCTGGTACAGGAGCTGTGGTGAGATGCCCAAAGAGAACCGGGGAAGGAAGCTGGAAAGCTCACTCCACTGCCGATAGCCTGGAGGACCCCCGGCTGGGATAAGGCAGCTGGGATCCGGTCACCCAAGGGAAAACTACAGGCTGTGACAGAGCTAGGTCTCCGACACAATGAGCAGGACAGAAGGTTGCAGGAAAATCTCACCAACATGGGACCACTCCAGTTCCAATTGGGAAGAGCCGAATCCAGTGAAAGGAGGGTCTCTGGGGATGGGGAGGCAGCCTCAGGTTACATTGACAATCTGGAAGGACAGTGTATGAGTTCCAAGCAGCTGCATGGGTCCTGTACACCTACAACACGGAACAACACACATCAGGCCCTAGTAGGAGGTGTCAGGAGCAAATACAATCCCTAGGGAACTAGGAACCCTCCCAGAATGGGATAATGTATGCCTTTGGGGTTCTACCTCCCCAGGGAGATAACGACAGTCCCCACACTGACACATCCACACCCTCCCACGGATGGGGAATCCCACTGCCTGTCTCCCAGGTAACTGCACCTTTTGCCCCCAGCCCTGAGCCACAGCCGAAATCAGATTCCATGAATCCTGTGGTTACCCAGTGTAAAGCAGCTTATGGTCTCACTCCGTACACAACAGCCATTCCAGGCACCCAGCTGGTGGGCAGCACCAAAAAGGCCACTCTGTTTGTTTCTGTCTCAAATCCAGATACATTTTTGAATGAGATAGACCGACAGTCTGTCATACACGGACTGGATGCTGACAAATAAATTAAATTAATCACCATGTGACTTTGTCCACCAGGCCATTCAGCCCTCCCTGAGGGACAACAGTGAGGGAGGGACATCCACGATGAAATGAAGGCAGCGATCCTTCATGCTCGAGAAAAGTCCCATCCCGGATTAGTGACAAACAGCGTAAATATTTGTTCCAGGAGAACACCCACACTAACATTCCTCACTGTCAGTTACAGCAGTTCACCAAGGGCTGGGTTAATGACAGCTGCAAGGACACTTTCGGTGGGCCACTGGGCTTGGTGCGAGGGATTCCAATTATCCCAAGGGACAATGTTAGGATGGGGATCTTTGAAGTTGAAAGTATCGGAATTACATTAAAGAAGGTATTTGGATGTGTTATCATGATTCCCTCCCACATGCTGTGGAGATAGAGGGGACATTGACAAGGACCACCCTTACGTAAATGTGAAGGAACAGGCCATACCACGGCATTCCCATCGCCTGTCATTAAATAATTCGGCTCCTCTCACATCAAGCTGTGGTCCTAACTGCATTCACCTTGATATATCTCGGGATACCGGTGGTTAGGATTGCAGGCTGTAACAGATGGGTACGATCATGGTGAATAATGCCTGGATACACCCCCAGGGACTGGAAGGTAGATGGAACTCCCCGGGTGATCACCTTAGTTTCATTCATTTGCAGTGTTTGAGTGTTCCTGTCTGGGCCCAGTATTGATTGCCTGTCCGTAGCTGCTCGGGAGCTGGTTTTGGTGGTGAGCTGCACATTGAACTGTTGCAGGTGGTGGACCCACAATGTCCTTCGGGAAGGAATTCCTGGAGTTTGAGCCAGCAGGTCTCATTCACTTGCATTTATTCTGCTCACCGGATGTTGACTATGCATCACAATTCTGTATGGATTCTCAGAACGGAATATGTTTTGTCAAAACAGTTTGGAGTGCCACAGTCACTCAATAGTTAGCACTGTTACCTCACAGCGCCAGAGACCTGGGTTTGATTCCACTCCTGAGCCACTGTCTGTGTGGAGTTTGTACATTCTCCCTACATTTGTATGGGTTTTCTCCCACTGTTCAATGGTGGGCATTTTTGACAGATTGCCCGTAGTGTCGAGGGATATTCAGGTTAGCTGGAATAGCCATGGGAAATGCAGGGTTTCACAGATATCATCAGGGGATAGATCTGAGTTGGATTCTCTTCAGAGGGTCATTGTGGACTCGATGGGCTGAAGGGCCTGTTTCTGCTCTGTAGGGATTCTATGATATCACTTATCAGCCATATGACAATCGGTTTGACCAATGTACAAAATGGTTATCGCTCAAACAGCAGGCTACTCTGACAACAAACATAACCAGCTTTTAAAATTAGGTTTGTAATTCATTGTATAAGCTTCTTTCTATTCAAAAGACTGGGTGGGGGAGGGGGAATGGGTGAAATGTTGCGGCCTCCTTGCTAAAACACAGATAGACAGCTAAGAGATGCTGGGTATATTGGACAAGTTATACTCCCAAATCACAAAAGCCAGACAGCAGCCAGATGGTTATCCCATCAGCATAATGTCAAAGGCAACAGTTCTCCTGGGCAGACATATCCCTAATAACGTCTCCACCAAACAAAGGAGGGCCCAAACAGGAAGGTACCGGGTCCTGCTACACAAAGAAACTAACAGGAACAAGCCATCCAAATGATTAGCAACGCTTCAAACTATTAACTGATTCTTTGAATTGGCCAGAAGTATAGAAAGTTCTGGGAAACCATCCAGAAATGAACGAAACCAGGGATCACCTGCAGACTGATCTCTTGAATTTTCTGGAGACTTTCTGAGGTGACCAACATGGCAAGAGACAGAGACCAGCTCACCATCCAGAGAGAGGGAGAGAGAGAGGGAGAGAGAGACAAGCTGAAGGAAACCTCAGGAGCATGGGACAGAGGGAGTGTGAAAAACCATTGAGAGAGAGAGAGCTGGAACCAACTGGAATACTGAGTGTCACCCCTTCAGTCTGTCCATGCTTTAACGCCTGTTTGTCTCAGTCTGACTTCCCCTTCTCTCTTTGTCCTTCTCTCTCCCTGTCTGTCTCTTTCTCTCAATCTGCCTTTCTCTCACACCCTCCCTCTCGCTGTCTGTCTCTGCCCCATTTTTCTCTCATCCCCCTTCTCCATCTCCACTCGCTCTACCTCTCTCTTTTTTTCTCACCCTCCCTTTCTCTTTTTCTTTATTTCAGACCTGAAAGTGCTCACCCAATTTTGACCCCGCTAAAAACATTTGCCCCTCATTTTAACTCTCCTCAGAAATTTATTCCCTTCCCCAAAAACCTTCCCTCCCAAATACCTACCTTACCAACTGTGCCCCCCTCAAATATTTTGCTGCCCCCAACATTGCTGTGATCCCCACTCCCTGGGGCAGAGGGAAATGAGTGGAAAAGTGTGGAGCTGGAAAAGCCCAGCAGGTCAGGCCTGACCCATCGACTCTCCTGGCTGACCTGCTGTGCTTCCCCAGCTCCACACTTTGTAACTCTGACTCTCCAGCATCTGCAGTCCTCACTTTCTCACACAGGTAAATGAGTCTGGGTTGACTGACTCGCCTGAGACGATTTTAATGTACAGCAAGATCCCAGTCCGAGAATTACAGAAGGTTTACATCACAGATGGAGTCCTTTCTGCCCATCATCCCCCCTCCCCCATTAAATGATCCTGGACCGGTTCAGGATCCTCAGGATTGGCCCCTGAATGGCCTCATTGACTATCCTTCCTGTGCAGACCTCTTCACAACCCTGTCTCAGATTTTGCATCACATGTTATCCCTCCCTCCATCTCTCTCTGACAACAGCCCCTCCTTTCTCCAGCAACCCCAAAACTCCATCAAACCCTCCCCCTGTCTCTGGCTGTCCCAGTCTCTCCTTGTCTCCCACTCTCCCCCTTCCCATGCAGACTCACAGTCCCTGGGCTGGAGGACATAGTGCAGAGACTAACTCACCTTTTGACTGACTGCTGTAATGCACAGCAAGATCCCACTCTGAAACCGTCGCCAAGTACACACACTGTCCTTCTCCCTCAATAGATGTCCTTCCCACTCTCTATCTCCCTGTCTCTCTCACTCTGTCCTTTTCTCACTCCACCTCCTTGACTCTTACTGCCCATTTCTCTCTCTCCACTTTCTCCATCTCCACTCTCTCCATGTCTCTCTCTCTTTTTATCACTCTCCCTTTCTCTTTCTCTTTTTCTTTATTTCAGACACACTCAGAAAAGTACTTCATGTTCCTTCCACTCACCCCCTCCCCACAGTGGGTGTAAAACCTAGGAGGGACCAGGCACTGAGGCAAGCTCTTCCCAATGCCCCTTCCCCCAGTCGCTAGGACAGAGCAGAGGGGTCCAGGGAGAAAGAGGGAGAGCAACTACACGAGAGAAAGAGAGATGGATGTACAGACAGTGAGAGGGAGGGAGAGAACAAGAG
>NW_027309880.1:0-7500 GCF_047496795.1 Chiloscyllium punctatum | reverse complement strand
CACACACACACACACGCACACAATCACACAGCGAGCGAGGGACAAACAAACAGCGAGGGAGTGAAACGTACACATACACAGTTAGAGATTAACACAAACACACACACACACACACACACACACAAAGCGAGGGTGGGACATGCACACATATACACAGTTAAGGGGGTACACGCAGACACACAGCAAGGGAGGGACACACACACACAAAAACACACAGCGAGGGATGGACACGCACACAGAGTGAGGGACATGCACACACAGCGAGAGAGGGACACGCACACAGAGTGAGGGAGGGACACGCACACAGCGAGGGAGGGACACGCACACAGCGAGGGTGGGACACACAGATACACACACACAGCGAGGGAGGGAAAGACATGCACACACATAGAATGAGGGAGGGACGTACACACACACACACACACACACACACACACACACACACACACACACACACACACACACAGTGAGGGGACACACACACACACCGCGAGAGAGGGACACACAAACACACAGCAAGTGAGGGACACATACACACACATACACAGCGAGGGTGGGACACACACACACACACACACACACACAGCGAGCGATGGACACACAAACAGCGAGGGAGTGAAACGTACACATACACAGTGAGAGAGTGACACAAACACACACACCCCGAGGGAGTGACACGCACACACAGCAAGAGAGACAACACACACATACACACACAAAGCGAGGGAGGGACATGCACACACTCACACATCGTGGGAGGGACACACAGGCACAGTGAAGAATTGACACGCACACATATATATATACACACATACACACACACACACACACACACCCCGACGGAAGGACATGCACACACAGAGAGAGGGGGACACGCACAAACAGCAAAAGAGGGACACACACACACAGCAAGAGAGGGACACACACACACACACACACACACACACCAAGGGAGGGACACACACATAGCAAGGGAGGGACACACACACACACACACAGCGAGAGATGGACACACACAAGGAGGGAGGGACACGCACACATGGAGGGAGGGACACGCACACAGGGCGAGGGAGGGACACACACATAGGGCGAGGGAGGGACACGCACACAGGGCGAGGGAGGGACACGCACACAGGGCGGGAGAGGGACACGCACACAGGGCGAGGGAGAGACACGCACATACAGTGAGGGAGGGACACGCACACACAGTGAGGGAGGGACACGCACACATATACACAGCGAGGGTGGGACACACAGACACACACAGAGACACACAAACACACAGCGAGGGAGGGACACACACACACAGCGAGGGAGGGAAACACATGCACACTCATAGAACGAGAGAGGGATGTACGCACACACACGTACACATACAGCGAGGGATAGTCACGCACGCGCAGTGAGTGAGGGACACGCACATACAGCGATAAAGGGACACACGCACACAGCAAGGAACACACACACACACACACACACATACACAGCGAGGCTGGGACACACACACACAGCGAACGAGGGACACACAAACAGCGATGGAGTGAAACGTACACATACACAGTGAGAGAGTGAGACACACATACACACAGCGAGGGAGGGAAGGACATGCACACACACAGAGCAAGTGAGGGACACACACACACACAGCAAGGGAAGGACATGCACACACACAGTGATGGAGGGTCATACACAAACCAACAGCGAGGGAGACACACACACACAGACAAGGAGGGACAAGCACACACTCGGCGAGGGGGAGGAAATGTGCACAGAAAGTGAGAGGGGACACACACACAGTGAGAGAGGGCAAGCACTGACACAGCAAGGGAGGGACACACGCACTCACACAGCGCGGGGGATATACACAAAGAGCAAGGGAGGCACACATGCACACACAGCAAGGAGGGACATGCACTCACACACCGAGGTGAGATGCGCACACACAGTGAGGGGGATATACACGAAGAGCAATGGAGGGATACATACACACGGGACGGACACACACAGACAGCAAGGGAGTGACACAAGCACACATCCAGTGAGGGACATGCACACACAGTGAGGGAGGGACACACAGACACACACACACAGCGAGGGGGGGACACACACAATCACAGCAAGTGAAGGACACGCGCACGTGTGCACACACGCACACACACACACAGAGCGAGGGAGGGACACATACACAAAGAGCGAGGGAGTGACGCGCACACAGCAGGAGGGACACACACACAAAGCAAGGGAGGGACATGCACACATACACACAGTTGACGTGATACACGCAGACACACAGCGAGGGCGGGACACACACACATACACACACACTCACAGCGAGCGAGGGACACACAAACACACACAGTGAAGGAGGGACACACACACACAGCGAGGGAGTGACATGCGCACTCAGCAAGAGGGATACACACACACAAAGCGAGGGAGGGATACACACAGTTCAGGAGATAGATGCAGACACACAGCGAGGGCGACACACACACACACAGCGAGCGAGGGACACACAAACAGCGAGGGAGTGAAACGTACACATACACAGTGAGAGAGTGACACAAACACATACACACAGCGAGGGAGGGAAGGACATGCACACAGAACGAGGGAGGGACGTACACACACACACACACACACACACAGCGAGAGAGTGACACACACACAGCAAGGGAGGGACACACGCACACAGCAAGGGAGGGACACACGCACACAGCAAGGCAGGGACACACGCACACACATACACAGCGAGGCTGGGACACACACACACAGCGAACGAGGGACACACAAACAGCGAGGGAGTGAAACGTACACATACACAGTGAGAGAGTGACACACACACACACAGCGAGGGAGGGAAGGACATGCACACACACACAGCGATGGAGAGTCATACACAAACACACAGCGAGGGAGTCACACACACACACGGAGGGACAAGCACACACACGGCGAAGGGGAGGAAATGTCCATAGAAAGTGAGAGGGGGCACGCACACACAGTGGGAGGGGACACGTACTGACACGGCGAGGGCAGGACACACACACACACAGCAAGGGGGGACATGCACTCACAGCAAGGGGGATATACACAATTAGCAAGGGAGGGACACACACACAGAGCGAGGGAGTGACACGCACAAACAATGAGAGGGGACACACAGAGACATGGCGAGGGAGAGCCACGCACACACAGCAAGGGTGTACAGGCACTCACACAGCGAGGGGCGATGCGGACACACATTGGTGGGGATATGCACAAAGAGCAAGGGAGGGACACGCACGCACACAAGGGACGGACACACTCACAGAGCGAGGGAGTGAGACACGCACACACAGCAAGAGGCACACACACACACGCGCACAAAGCAAGGGAGGCACATGCACACACAGTGTGGGAGTAACACACATACACGCAGCGACAGGGAGAGAGTGAGGGACAGGGAGAGAGTGAGGGACAGGGAGAAAGTGAGGGACAGGGAGAGAGAGAGAGAGAAAGGGACAGGGAGAGAGTGAGGGACAGGGAGAGAGAGTGAGGAATAGAGAGAAAGTGAGGAACAGAGAGTGAGGGACAGAGAGACAGGGACAGGGAGAGAGAGAGAGGGACAGGGAGAGAGAGAGAGGGACAGGGAGAGAGAGAGGGGGACAGGGACAGAGTGAGGGATAGAGAGAGAGTGAAGACAGAGAGAGAGAGAGGGACAGAGAGAGGGAGAGACAGGGAGAGAGTGAGGGACAGGGAGAGAGTGAGGGACAGGGAGAGAGATAGGGACAGGGAGAGAGTGAGGGACAGGGAGAGAGCGAGAGGAACATGGAGAGAGACAGAGGGACAGGGAGAGAGAGGGACAGGGAGAGAGAGAGAGAGAGAGAGAAGGAGGGACAGCGAGAGACAGGGACAGGAAGAGAGAGAGAGGGACGGGGGAGAGAGAGAGGGACAGGGAGAGGGAGAGAGAGAGAGGGACAGGGAGAGAGAGAGGGACAGGGAGAGAGAGAGCGACAGGGAGAGAGAGTGAGGGACAGGAGAGAGAGAGGGACAGGGAAAGAGAGAGGGACAGGGAGAGAGAGAGGGATAGGGAGAGAGAGAGAGGGAGAGAGAGAGGGACAGGGATAGAGAGAGGGACAGAGAGAGTGTGAGGGACAGGGAGAGAGTGAGGGACAGGGAGAGAGTGAGTGTCAGGGAGAGTGTGAGGGACAGGGAGAGAGTGAGGGACAGAGAGTGTGAAGGACAGGGAGAGAGTGAGGGTCAGGGAGAGAGTGAGGGACAGAGAGAGTGAGGGACAGGGAGAGAGAGGGGGACAGGGAGAGAGTGAGGGATAGGGAGTGAGAAGGAGAGAGAGAGGGACAGGGAGAGAGTGAGGAACAGAGAGAGTGTGAGGGACAGGGAGAGAGTGAGGGACAAGGAGAGAGTGAGTGTCAGGGAGAGTGTGAGGGACAGGGAGAGAGTGAGGGTCAGGGAGAGAGTGAGGGACAGAGAGAGTGAGGGACAGGGAGAGAGAGGGGGACACGGAGAGAGTGAGGGACAGGGAGAGAGTGAGGGATAGGGAGAGAGAGAGAGGGAGAGAGAGAGGGACAGGGAGAGAGAGAGGGACAGGGAGAGAGTGAGGGACAGAGAGAGAGGGACAGGGAGAGAGTGAGGGACAGAGAGAGAGTGAAGGACAGGGAGTGAGTTAGGGACAGAGAGTGTGAAGGACAGGGAGAGAGTGAGGGTCAGGGACAGAGTGAGGGATGGGGAGAGAGAGGGACAGGGAGAGTGTGAGGGACAGAGAGAGAGAGAGAGGGACAGGGAGATAGTGAAGGACAGGGAGAGAGTGAGGGTCAGGGAGAGAGTAAGGGACAGAGAGAGAATGAGGGACAGGGAGAGGGGGGACAGGGAGATAGTGAGGGACGTGGAGAGTGTGAGGGAAAGGGAGAGAGTGAGGGAGATGGAGAGTGTGAGGGACAGGGAGAATGTGAGGGACAGGGAGAGTGTGAGGGTCAGGGAGAGAGTGAGCGACAGGGTGAGAGAGAGGGACAGGGAGATAGTGAGGGACAGGGAGAGAGTGAGGGACAGGGAGAGTGTGAGGGACAGGGGGAGAGAGAGAGGGACAGGAAGAGAGAGAGGAACATGGAGAGAGAGGGACAGGGAGAGAGGGACAGGGAGAGAGAGAGGGACAGGGAGACAGAGGGACAGGGAGACAGAGGGACAGGGAGAGAGAGAGAGAGGGACTTGCAGAGAGTGAGGGACAGGGAGAGAGAATGAGGGATAGAGAGAGAGTGAGGGAGAGAGAGAGAGAGAGAGAGTGACAGGGACAGAGTGAGGGATAGAGAGAGAGACGGACAGGGAGAGAGAGAGAGAGGGACAGGGAGAGAGAGGTACAGGAAGAGAGGGAGAGACAGGGACAGTGAAAGAGGGAGGGAGGGAGGGACATGGAGCGAGTGAGGGACAGGAGAGAGAGGTGGACAGGGAGAGTGTGAAGGACAGGGAGAGAGAGAGGGACCGGGAGAGAGAGAGAGGGACAGGGAGAGAGAGAGAGAGAGGGGGTGGGGGGGGACAGGGAGAGAGAGAGAGAGGGACAGGGAGAGACATGGACAGGGAGAGTGTGAGGGACAGGGAGAGAGTGAGGGACAGGGAGTGTGTGAGGGAATGGGAGAGAGTGAGGGACATGGAGAGTGTGACGGACAGGGAGAATGTGAGGGACAGGGAGAGTGTGAGGTTCAGGGAGAGAGTGAGCGACAGGGTGAGAGAGAGGGACAGGGAGATAGTGAGGGTCAGGGAGAGAGTGAGGGACAGGGAGAGAGATAGAGGGACAGGAAAATAGAGAGGAACATGGAGAGAGAGGGACAGGGAGAGAGGGACAGGGAGAGAGAGAGAGAGGAACAGGGAGAGAGAAAGGGACAGGGAGAGTGTGAGTGGCAGGGAGACGGAGAGAGGGAGAGGGACAGAGAGAGGGACAAGGAGAAAGAGAGGGACAGGGACAGAGTGAGGGACAGAGAGAGAGAGACGGACAGGGAGAGAGAGAGAGGGAAAGGGAGAGAGAGGTACAGGAAGAGAGGGAGGGACAGGGAGAGAGAAAGTAGGCGGGAGTGAGGGACAGGGAGAGAGTGAGGGACAGGGGAGAGAGGTGGACAGGGAGTGCGTGAAGGATAGGAAGAGAGTGAGGGGACAAGGAGAGAGTGAGTGTCAGGGAGAGTGTGAGGGACAGAGAGAGTGAGGGACAGGGAGAGAGAGGGGGACAGGGAGAGAGTGAGGGACAGGGAGAGAGTGAGGGATAGGGCGAGAGATAGAGGGAGAGAGAGAGGGACAGGGAGAGAGACAGGGACAGGGAGAGAGTGAGGGACAGAGAGAGTGAGGGACAGAGAGAGAGTGAGGGACAGGGAGAGAGTGAGGGACAGAGAGTGTGAATGACAGGGAGAGAGAATGAGGGATAGAGAGAGAGTGAGGGACAGAGAGAGAGAGAGTGAGGACAGGGAGAGAGATAGTGACAGGGAGAGAGTGAGGGACAGAGAGAGAGAGGGACAGGGAGAGAGAGAGAGGGACAGGGAGAGAGAGAGGGACAGAGAGAGTGTGAGGGACAGGGAGAGAGTGAGGGACAAGGAGAGAGTGAGTGTCAGGGAGAGTGTGAGGGGACAGGGAGAGAGTGAGGGACAGAGAGTGTGAAGGACAGGGAGAGAGTGAGGGTCAGGGAGAGAGTGAGGGACAGCGAGAAAGTGAGGGACCGGGAGAGAGTGAGGGTTAGGGAGAGAGAGAGAGAGAGAGGGAGAGAGAGAGAGGGACAGGGAGAGAGAGAGAGGGACAGGGAGAGAGTGAGGGACAGAGAGAGAGAGAGGGGACAGAGAGAGAGAGAGGGACAGGGAGAGAGTGAAGGACAGGGAGAGAGTGCGGGTCAGGGAGAGAGTGAGGGACAGAGAGAGAGTGAGGGGCAGGGAGAGAGAGGGGGACAGGGAGAGAGTTAGGGACAGGGAGAGTGTGAGGAAAGGGAGAGAGTGAGCGACAGGGTGAGAGAGAGGGACAGGGAGATAGTGGGGGACATGGAGAGTGTGACGGACAGGGAGAATGTGAGGGACAGGGAGAGTGTGAGGTTCAGGGAGACAGTGAGCGACAGGGTGAGAGAGAGGGACAGGGAGATAGTGAGGGACAGGGAGAGAGTGAGGGACAGGGAGAGAGATAGAGGGACAGGAAAATAGAGAGGAACATGGAGAGAGAGGGACAGGGAGAGAGGGACAGGGAGAGAGAGAGAGAGGAACAGGGAGAGAGAAAGGGACAGGGAGAGTGTGAGTGGCAGGTAGACGGAGAGAGGGAGAGGGACAGTGAGAGGGACAAGGAGAAAGAGAGGGACAGGGACAGAGTGAGGGACAGAGAGAGAGAGACGGACAGGTAGAGAGAGAGAGGGAAAGGGAGAGAGAGGTACAGGAAGAGAGGGAGGGACAGGGAGAGAGAAAGTGGGCGGGAGTGAGGGACAGGGAGAGAGTGAGGGACAGGGGGAGAGAGGTGGACAGGGAGTGCGTGAAGGATAGGAAGAGA